>NW_022437060.1:3571582-3860864 GCF_009761245.1 Sapajus apella
AAAAAAAAAAAAAAAAAAAAAAAAAAAAAAAAAAAAAAAGAGATAAGTGCTGTGTCAAGGATCAATACACAAGCTTATATTTTTTCTGTTAAATCTCAGCTTGACTGCAACCTAAAGCTGAGTCCTTCCTCCAACTTGTTCATGAGGCTGAGCAATTTACAACAGAAAGCGGTTTAATTGGACTTACAGTTCCATGTGGCTGGAGAAGACTCACAATCATGGCAGTAGGCAAGGAGTAACAATTCACATCTTATGTGGATGGAGGCAGGAAGAGAGACAACTTGTTCAAGGGAACTCCTCTTTTTAAAACCATCAGATCTCATGAGGCTTATTCACTAACATGAGAACAGCATGGACTTGCCCCATGACTCAATTACCTTCTACTGGTTCACTCTCACAATATGTAGGAATTCAAGATGAGATTTGGGAGGGGATACCACCAAACCATATCAATGAGTCATTACTTTCAGTTTCCTACATAAAAAAAAAAAAAAAAAAAGATTCATTGATCAAATTACATAATAAAGATCACAAAGCCACTATCAGAATCAAAATTGTTATCCAACTACTTCTGACTCTAACTTGAAAATTGAAAGTCAACTAATCCAGAAATGTCCTTGAAATCTCAATGATATCCATTTCTTTTAAAACCATGGAAGATTTTGGAAAATCTATCAGGAAAATCCAGTTCAGTTCAGATTATTGACCAAACACTAGATATTTATTGACTTTATAAGTGTAAATTTATCTTCAGTACAGTAGCAATTATTCAAGATGAGGGTGAACTTCTCTCTCCCCTTGTCCCTGGCATATGGTGAAAAGCAAACAAACAAACCAAAGACCTCTGATGATTCTTCTACTGTTTTAAGCGTATGAGGTTTTGTTTAGCACAGTAAGATGTACAAATAGATTTCACCCAGTGAAGAAACCCAGTGGTGAAATTCTGCTAAAAACAACAGAAATTCTATGATAGAAAGATGCACAGTATGCTATTGGAACACAAAGGTGAGGCATCCAAATAAACCTTGGCAAATTAGAGATCTTGTAGTGTGGTGAAGTAATATTTGAGTACTCAAGTTGACCAAGAATCACACAATATGCAGGAAAACTAATATCACAGTGTGTTTGATTTACCATTGATTCTCTCAGTACTTAGAAAAAGTGTCTGTCTCAAAATTAGTGCTCAATAAACATTTTCAGAATGTATGATACAAAGTACATATATCTTTAAATAGTTATTTATTTGATCTGGGAGCACTATACATACTTATGCTTCTGTCACGCTCCCTTGTACCACCAATTAAAGAAATGTTGTAAGTATCTGAGTACACTAAAAATTAAAAATAAAAATAAAATTCAGGGACAAGTGCCTGGAACTTTCAGAGTAGAGTGCAGGGACACCTAGCATACTGTGAAGGGTCCAGGAAAAGTAGCCAGAAAGTTCCTTTGTTCACTTATTTGTTCTGCAAACATTTAGTGAAAGTCTACTGCATGCCAGGAATTAGAGTACATAGGATAAATACACTATGATGTCTTAACTCCAGTTAGGTCTGATGGATACTGGTCTTTCAGTGTGAATGGCCTTTCTTCATCTTCAGGGCTTTTCAAAGGCACCACGTTATCACTGTAGATGGAAAAGTTTTGTTGTTGTGCAGAGCAGTCCAATGCAATGAGCAACTGCCTCATACTTAGCAAATGGCAATAGCGTTTCCCACTCATTGGGCTAGCTAAAAATGAATATGGACTTTGAGATGCCTTCTTTGTGAGACTGATCTTATTCTGGTTGACAATCACATTTGGCAAGCATAAAACCTATACCTTGGTTTAAAGATTTAAGCATCAGTGATCCAAGGGAAGCAAGGAGGGTGTGGGAAGGTATATCAATAAACACGGTTGTTGCTGCTCTTCCTACTGAAAGCCAACGCATGCCAGCTCATCCCAAAACCAGAATACACAAAAAGCGTTGCACTTTAGAAAATGACATGTGATTCAGCTCATTTGAAGCCTAGTTTTCAATGACAGCAAGGGCCAGAGGAATGATGAGTGGTGAAGAATCAAGAATTTCACAATGCATGCATGTATATATATATATGTGTGTGTGTGTATATATATATATACACTCATATATTTATATATTCATATTCTATATATGTTATACATATGTGTATTATTCTGTGTGATTGTGGCAAGTACCATTTATATACTTAATAAATATAGATGTGATGAGTGGGGTGAAGAACAGAGTAATAGAAGACAGAGCCTGTAGTATAACCTTCCTTTGTTCCCAGAACTTCATGACCCAGGTAGGTATTAAGACGGTACATTCAATTGAACGTGTTCATGTCTTTATTAGGAGCAGTTCAGACCTTCAAATTCAGAATTCTTGATTTATGATTCAACCATAGCGGGTGCTGTAACCAAGGCAGTGTCTATGTTGATGTCTGCACACACTGTTATCATCCACTTTATCTGTGATCCAGGGGCTATCAGTTCATCTACTAAATAAATATCATTTTATGTGTCAGGCAATAATATAAAATAATCACCAAATTTAAGGACAGTTGAAACGACAGTATCTATATGCCTTGCCTTTATTTTGGAATTATTAGCTTTCAAATAGAATTTTTTTTTCTCTATTCAGTAATGATCATTTAAAAAATTGGACCTGTCAGTTAACAGAAGAGCCAAAAATGCAAGTGTATTTGGAGGATTAATACTGTGGCTTATAGAGAGGTTGGCTGAGGAGACTGTCAGTCATCTATTGAAATGAAAGCTGTCACAGAAAAAGTGATGCTACTTCTATGAAATTTGATTTTCTGCTATTCTATGAATGCTAAAATTAGCAGATAGAGGAAGGTGCCATTTATTACATTTATTCAGAGTATTATTTGTAGAAATATGAGTATGAATTCAGAGGAAAATTATGGAACAAGATTACTCTTACGTTTTGCAGATGTAGTTTATGGCAGTGTGTGAGTTTCAGGGAAGCATTTTTAATTATATCATTGTTTCTAAGCATTTGTGTTTATAAATGAATACATGGAAGATATATTTTGTTTCTTAATTTATGGACTATCTTCTGATTTACCTTCATTTTAAATAACTGTTTCAATCTTAACCTGAGGATTCTAGCCCAGCTGAAATTATTACTTGTTTTATTTTTATTTTCTTTGAGACAGAGTCTCACTCTGTTACCCAGGCTGGAGTACAGTGGCGTGATCTCAGCTCACTGCAGTCTCTGCCTCCCAGGTTCAAGCGATTCTCCTACCTCAGCTCCCCAGTAGCTGGAATTGCAGGCATGTGCTACCACGCCAGGCTAACTTTTCTAATTTTAATAGAGCTGGAGTTTTGTCATGTTGGTCTGATGGGTCTCAAACTCCTGACCTCAGGTGATCCACCCGCCTTGGCCTCCCAAAGTGCTAGGATTACAGGCATAAGCCACTGCAACTGGCCACCCACCTGAAATTATATCTACTCCATCGAGCTAATATTATATCCACTGGCCAGGAATACACATCAGTTTTTACTTTCCTGGACAATTATTTTTTTTCTCTTTCATTTGGTAATATTTTAGCATGTGGACCTGTCTCCTGATAACATACCAGAAGTTTTGACAGTACAGATACTCATATATATTAACATCTAAAATATGCACTGATCCTCTACCTAACCATAACAAAATCTGCTTTTTAGACTGTATATTTATTAATTATAACGTTTTATTATCTTCCAATAAAAGTATTAAGATAATCCATGACCTGTTTATTTTAATTAATTTTTCTTCAGTAAAAATATTGGTTTAATAATGATGGATCCATAGAAAAAAATAACAGCCTTCTGTTGTTAGATCTGTTATATTTAACCTTATAGATGTTATTAACATAATCAATTAGAGGCCTCAGTTAGAATAAATAAATAAATACATGTAAAAGATTGAAAATTTACTTAGATGTGCTTCATGCTGATTTTCTCCTCACTAACAACTGGAATACATACTGTTAGAGTAAACAATAAAATTTTGTAATCACAGTAAATTGACTGATTCACTTCAGCACAAATTTTATTCCAAATAGACATTAGATGATACAATCAGATTAAATTTTAGCTACGAATGGACCATTGTGGGGCCATTTATTGCTACAAATCTGTGTGGATGCAACTTTGAAGTGTACAGAGTAGTAATTTAAAAATCCCTCCAGATTACAATTTCCAAAGTACTAATAATCTGCTTTTCAGGTCTAGCACAGTTTCAAGCAGGTTGGCTGTATCTCATTGTAGTCACTGTAGATAGAAATGCTCTATGGAGTTGCTGATGATCAAAATACAACATCCTAAATCTTTACTTCCATCATGTGAAGGAAAATAGACATTCACCAAATACAAGCCTTCCATGTGAGCAGTACATAACAAGACCCCTGCACTTTATCATTTTTTTGTCAGACCTAGGTGCTCTGTAGGATCTGGTCAAGTAACCCCCACCCAAAAAATGTATATGAGGAAATAATATGAAGCTAATGAATATAATTTCACTTATAACATTTGCCTTCTTACACATTTACATTTTTAAGGCTTTTTATTTTGTTTTTTATTTTTGCACTTTTTGTGTAGACAATTTCTGGATTTATCAGCTAGGAAAAAGAAATGGATATTTTTAATGTCTGGCATTCATCATAGTTCCTGCCTAGCTTGGTTTCTTTAGCTGCTTAATTCACTCTGGGGAGCAGTTTCTATAGTTAATCAATCATTCATCTAACTATGTATTTCTTGGGTGGCTGTCATCTAAACACCTAAGAAATCAGACCCAGGGAAAACAAAACAGTGAAATAAACTCATCACTTCTCTTTGAAGATCTAGCAATTTTTAAAAAGGAAGACTTTCCTAAATATTAAAATAAACCATATTCAAGACTGTTCGTGTGTGTGCATAGGGTGGATGAATCTGTGCTAGAGATTAAAGAAAATATAAGAGATGTCCAAATAGCTATGTGTAGCTAATTTGCTATGCTTTATTTTCACTCTGAAGGTCTTCCGTTGACAGAAACATTACCTGAATTAAACTTTATTTTTTAATCAGAAAAAAAAACAGACTATTTGCTATAGTTTATCAGTGATACTTCATTTCTGTTCCTTGCTGTGAAACACCAAGCAGAGGCATGAAGGTTCATCATGGCCATAAATTTGCAGAGGGTGCGATGTGATTAGGATGATAAAATGCTGTCATTATTTGGTTTAAGAAACTTATCTCATTATGCAGGAATAAAATATATTTAGAAGAATATGTAAAATGGTCAGTTGTTTTTCTGATAGGTTATGGTAGTGGGATTTTCTTCATAAAAGAAAATAAGAAATAGGTTAATGTTTTGGAAATGACGATGGTTTTAGTGCAATTCTTTTTTTGATCCTCATCTAATTAGCTGATTTTATTTTAAAACACCTTTGTTATAATGGCCTCATTTTTCAATGAGGTAATTAAGTGTAATGATATTTAGTGTCCTTTGAAATACTGCAATTTTAGGATGTATAAATCCTATTCAAGAAAATTGTAAATGAGAGCGTTTGTATGTGAGAAGGTTGGTTTGTGGAGTGATACCCACATTAGACCTTTAATACATATTAGTATGTTAGTTGCAGTTATTTTAATAGATAACTTTTCATGATCGAAATGAATAATTCTTAAAATAAATATTCATCAATGGTAGGCTGGATAAAGAAAATGTGGTACATATGCACCATGGAATACTATACAGCCATAAAAAGAACAATATTATGTCCTTTGGAACAACATGAATGGAGCCAGAGGACATCGTCATAAGTGAACAAACACATTAACAGAAGAACGAATAACACCCTTTCTCACTTATAAGCGAAAGCTAAACAGTGAGAACACATGAACATAGAGGGGAACAATGGGCACAAGATTGCCTGAGGGTGGAGGGTAGTAGAAGGGAGAGAATTAAAAAACTACCTATCAGGTACTATTATTATTGCCTGAGTAACAAAATTATCTGCATACCAAACCCCCAAGGCAAGCAGTTTACCTATATAACAAACCTACACATATACTCCTGAACCTAAATTAAATAATGTTTTTTAAAAAACAAAATGAGTGATTCTGTGTAACTGAATAAGAGGCAAGGAAGTGTTCATGCTTATAATTGCCTATAACCTGGATATTTCCCAGAGTAGACATCTCTAGCACAGCATCCTCACATGCTCTTACATGGTGCTTCCAGGAAGTAGTGGGTTTCAGAAGGAGTTCAGAAGAAGCAACAAGGTTAAAGAAGATTCCCCCAACTTACAAACCATTTAGAGAGAGTCCTAAAAAAAGAAATTTTATATCCTGATTTATTATCTACGGTATTATGATATTTAGAGAGCCAAGGAAGAAGGTATCAAAAAGCACTTGGAAATCCAACCTCATAATTGAGAAGAGGATATTAATATAAATATAAGCTCTTACTTACATTTTCATAAATTTTCTCCAGCTACCTAGACTCATGGGTACTTATTTATTTTATGGCATTTTTCAAATTATTTAAAATAAAAAACAAGCATTCTTGAAACAAAGTTAATTTAACATGTGAATATTGAAATATTAAGTGTGTGTTGCCTTTTAATAATAGTATTTTCTGCTGTAAGAAAACTCTGAGACCTCACCAGTTTCAAAGTTATTGAATATTCTCTTATATGTTCTGACCATTGGAAGTTCCACAGATAACATTAGTGCCTCTAGCACACAGGGCACCCTGGATTGTGGAGGCGGTTAGAAAATTCCCTGCATGGAATACTTGAGGGCCCCAAAAAGAAGGACTGAGCAATGTTATCTTATGTCTTATGTAGACCATCCAGAAGTGGACTCTCAGAAGAGGATCATCCCACAAGTGATTCATTGAGGAACTTTTCACAGGAGAAACTCTTAAAGGAGAGAAAAAGTAGATCAGGGAAGAGAAAGAAGTCACACCGGGTGTGTAGGTCAGTTGACATGCTGCAGACAAAACTTCAGCCTTCTTATAGATTGAATGTTTGTGTCCTCCTGCCAAATTTATATGTGGAAATTATAACCCCTAAGTTGATGATATTAGGAGGTGAGGCCTTTGGCATGTGATTTGGTCATCAATGATGGAGGCCTCATGAATGGGATTAGTGCCCTTATAAAATACATCTCAGAGAGCTCCATCTTCCCCTCCACCATGTGAAAACACAGGAAGAAGATGGTTGTCTATTAACCAGGACGTGGGTACTCACCAAACATCAAATTTATTACAACTCCCCAGCCTCTAGAACTGTGAGAAATAAATGTTTCTTTCATAAACCATCCTATATGTGATGTTTTGTTATGACAGCCTGAGTGGCCTACAACAAGCCTCTTCCCATAAGTCAGCTATGTCACATGTTATCAAACATGACTTATGGTTTCTAGGCTTTCTTTCATACCATTCAGCAGGTAGTCATTGGCTAAAATATGCTGCACGGGACACATACTATTAATGACTTCTAGCTCCCTACATACACTGGCAAAGAGGCTTCTGGAGCTCAAAGCCTTCCTTTAAGAAGAGCTGCAGGTATAGACTGTATTAGTCAGAGATCTCCAGAGAAACCGAACCATTAGGGTGTTGTTTTAGTTTGTTCTCATGCTGCTAATAAAGGCATACCCGAGGCAGAGTAACTTATTAAAAACAAAAAAAGGAGGCTTAATGAACTCACAGTTTCACATGGCTGGGGTGGCCTCGCCTCACAATCATGGCAGAAGGTAAAGTAGGAGCAAAGGCATGTCTTACAAGGTGTCAGGCAAGAGAGTGTGTGCGGGGAAACTGCCCTTTTATAATACTGTCAGTTCTTTTGAGTCTTATTCCATATCACAAGAGCAGCATGATAAAAACCTGCTTCCATGATTCAATTACCTCTGACCAGGTCCCTCCCACACACATAGGGATTATGAGGGCTATAATTCAAGATGAGGTTTTTGGTGGGGACACAGCAAAGCCATATCATTCCACCTCATGTCTTTACATTTCCAAACCAATCATGCCTTCCCAACAGGCCCCCAAAGTCTTGACTTATTTCAACATTGACTCAAAAGCCTGCAGTCCAAAGTTTCATCAGAGACAAGGCAAGTTCCTTCTGCCCATGAGCCTGTAAAATCAACAGCAAGTTAGTTACTTCCTAGATACAATGGGGTACAGCTATTGAGTACATACACTCAATCCAAATGAGAGAAATTGGCCAAAACAAAGGGGCCACAGGTCTCATGCAAGTCCAAAATCCAGTGGGGTGGTCAAATCTTAAAGCTCCCAAATGATCTCGTTTGACTCCATGTCTTGCATCCAGGTCACACCGAACCAAGAGGTAGGTTCCCATGATCTTGGGCAGCTCCGCCTTTGTGGCTTTGCAGTGCACAGCCCCTCTCCTGGAGGCTTTCACCGGCTGGATTTGACTGTCTGAGGCTTTCCGGGAGCACAGTGCAAGCTGTCAGTGGATCTACCATTCTGGGGTGTGGAGGACAGCGGTCCTCTTTTCATAGCTGCACTTGGCAGTGCCCCAGTGGGGACTCTTTGTGGGGGCTCCCAGCCCAAATTTCTCTTCTGCACTGCCCTTGCAGAAGTTCTCTATGAGTACACTTCTGCCAGGACATCCAGGCATTTCCATATATCCTCTGAAATCTAGCTGGAGGTTCCCAAACTTCAATTCTTGACTTCTGTGACCCACAGGCACAATACCACATATAAACCACAAAGATTTGGAGCTTGCACTCTCTGAAGCAATGGCCTGAGATGTACGTACCCATTTTAGTCACAGCTGGGATACAAGGCACCAACTCCAAAGACTGCACAAAGCAACAAGGCCCTGGGCCCCGCCCATGAAACCATTCTTTCCTCCTATGCCTCCTGGCTTGTTATGGGAGGGGCTGCTGTGAAGCCCTCTGACATGGCCTGGAGACTTTTTCACTATTGTCTTGGCAATTAACTTTTGGGTCCTCATTACTTATGCAATTTTCTGCAGCTGGCTTGAATTTCTGCTCAGAAAATGGCTTTCTATTTTCCATTTCATCGCCAGACTGAAAATCTTCTGAACTTCTATGCTCTGCATCTCTTTTAAACATAAGATCCAATTCCAAACCTTACCTCTGTAAATAAATAAAACTGAATAATTTTAAGAACACCCACACATCTTGAATGCTTTGCTGCAGAGAAATTTATTCCATCAGACATCCTAAATCGTCTCTCAAGTTCAAAGTTTCACTGATCTCTAGGGCAGGATCCACATTGCCAGTTTCATTGCTAAAGCATAGCAAGAATCACCTTTGCTCCAGTCTCCAATAAGTTCCTCATTTCCATCTGAGACCACCTCAGCCTGTGATTTTTGCTTCAAAACCATTCAATAAATCTTTAGGCAGCTCCAAACTTTTTCACATCTTCCTGTCTTCTTCTGAGCCCTCTAAACTCTGCCTGTTACCAGGTTCCAAAGTTGCAACCATATTTTCAGGTATTCTTATAGCAGCATCCTCTCTACCAGTACCATTTTACTGTATTAGTCTGCTCTCACACAGCTAATAAAGACAAACCTGAGACTGGGTAATGTATAAAGAAAAAGAGGCTTAATGAACTCACAGTTCCACATGGCTAGGGAAGGCCTCATAATCATGGCAGAAGGCAAAAGAGGAGCAAAGTCATGTCTTACATGGTGGCAGGCAAGAGAGCTTATGCAGGGGAACTGCTCTTTTATGAAACCATCAGTTCTCATGACACTTATTCACTATCACAAGAAAAGCATGGGAAAAACCCACCCCCATTATTCATTTATCTTCCACTGGGTCCCTCCTATGTCACATCTACGATAAGATATAAGATATCTAAAGTGTCATAAGGTAAGAAATATATAAGATATCATATATCTAACATGAGATTTATTATAAGGAATAAGTTTGCAGGATTGTGGAGGATTAGAAGTCCTGAAATGTGTCATCTGCAAGCTGGATATTCAAAAATGTCAGTGGTGTAAGTTCTATTCTCAATCTGAAGACCTGAGACTTAGAAGTGCCAATGGTATATGCCCTACTTTAAGAGCAGGGGAAGAACTGTATCCAACTCAAAGAGGCAAAGAGAGAATTCAACATTTGTCAGCAATTTCTTCTACTCAGATCTTCAACAGGTTGGATATTGTCTACCCGTACTGAGGAGGGGAATGTGCTTTACTCAGCCCACCAATTCAAATGTGAATTTCTTTTGGAAAGTCCCTCACAGACACATTCAGAAGTAATGGTTAATTAGATATCTTGGCATTCCATGGCCCAGGCAAACTAACAAGTTAATCAAGGATGCAAGACATTAAAAGGATGTGGAGAAATAGGAACACTTTTACACTGTTGATGGGAGTGTAAATTAGTTCAACCATTGTGGAAGACAGTGTGACAATTCCTTAGGGACCTAGAAATAGAAATACCATTTGACCCCACAATCCCATTACTGGGGATATACCCAAAGAGTTATAAATTATTCTATTATAAAGACACATGCACACGTATGTTCATTGTGGCACTGTTTATAATAGCAAAGACTTGGAACCAACCCAAATGTCCATCAATGATAGACTGGATAAAGAAAATGTGGCACGTATACACCATGGAATACTATGCAACCATAAAAAATGACGAGTTCATGTCCTTCACAGGGACATGGATGAATCTGGAAACCATCATTCTCAGCAAACTGAAAGAAGAACAGAAAACCAAACACTGCATGTTCTCACTCATAGGCAGGCGTTGAACAATGAGAACACATGGACACAGGGAGGGGAG
Organism: Sapajus apella; assembly: GCF_009761245.1. Classification (NCBI taxonomy): domain Eukaryota; kingdom Metazoa; phylum Chordata; class Mammalia; order Primates; family Cebidae; genus Sapajus; species Sapajus apella. The sequence goes on from NW_022437060.1 coordinate 3,582,377, forward strand.
CATCACACACTGTGGTCAGTAGCGGGGGGCTAGGGGAGGGACATCAGGGGGTGAGGAAGGTGGGGAGGGATAACATGGTGAGAAATACCAGATACATATAGGTGATGGGGGGATGAGGGCAGCAAACCACCTTGCCATGTATGTACCTATGCAACAATCCTGCATGATCTGCACAAGTACCCCAGAACCTAAAGTGCAATTAAAAAAAAAAGAAAAAAAGTGTGTATGTTGTCTGTGTTTTTGTGAGCCCTCGTACAAGAGACTGAGGACCATTCAGGAAAACCAGACAGCAAAGAAATGATGGCTATTAGTGCTAGTAAACAACTAAAAAATTTAAACTTTCCAAGACATATTAATTAGCAAAATAATTACGATGATGACATTTATATTATACTTTGTACTTTCAAAGCACTCTTCTTCCATTACTAATTGATCTCTTAGCCCAATGTTATGAAGTAGCTAAATAAGCTATTATTCTTCTTTCATAACACATAAGAAGACTGAACACAAAATAAATAAATAAAAAGTTGCATGAACACCCTCGCAGAGTGAATAGTGGAGCCAGAACTTGTCTTGTCCCTAAACAAATGCTTTCTGTACCGCTCACTGCACTTTTTCTTTTTATTTTTTCCACATTTTTGTTCCTGATTTCCTCTTTCTTCCTACATCTTTTAAATAAAATAATTTATAATTCCTCATTTAGTGTTTGAGAATAAATCTTGGTAAGATATATTTGCAGTGGTCAAATTAATTTAAAATAAATTACTTTAAAAACAAATCTCTGGCCCATGAACATAAGACAATTTTCAGCACGAATTTTGAGGCGACCTCTTAGAAACGGATATTTCGAAGGGTACTAGTGATGGCATCTTCATTAGGGATGTGCTGGAGGGAACTGCAAACCTGTTTCACAACCTGCCATTCATGCTTTGCCTTTAAGATGTTCTCATGGCTGAAGAGCCATTAATTTAACTGTTATAAAATAATTAAATTATTTAAAATTTGTGCTGTTCAACCATATGCAAGCACATCTATGAAGAAGCTTCTTGATGGCTTCCTTCTGTTTATTTTTGAGCAGCTTTTTGTTGTGTCAACCTGCCCATCGGACCCAAGCTGAATACCTTGTTCTCTATTAGTAGTATACCCAGATAATTAGGACCCCGTTGCTGGTTTGTCACATTAGCCAGTAGGGATGGAAACTGTAGGCATGATATGACATTATTCATAAAAGAACACATGCATTTGAGGGCAGGAAAGCTTGTATCAGATAAAAGAAACCGGGAAAAGTTCTCTTAGAGTGAGGTTTTATGCATATCTGGTTAAGAGTCAGGCAGCACTTACTGTTTACTGCAGCAGCTCTGTCAGAGGCTAAAATTACTTTTCCTGTCTTGTTATCATCTCCCCTGTTGTCTTTGGGCAGCTCTTGAGACTCATTCCTAAATAAGGTCTGAAGTTTAAAGTTCTTTCAGTTGTCATCCCTTGTTGCTATATAGGAGCCCTGCTAAAGTGGCAGTAAGGTGCAGGGTTGGAGACCATTCTCTAGTTCTATAATTAGCTCTGAATCTTTTGGTAAGCCTGTGTTCAAGGGCTGTGATTTCTGCAAGCCCTTCTTAGACTCCCCTCTACTCCTCTTTACAGGAGACGAGAAGGCTAAAGAGAGCTGGAGTTGAGTATTTCTCTTCTCTCAGGCAAGTTAGGCCTGTGTTAGGCTCTGAAAAATGGGCTTCCCTGGAAGGCAGGGTTTGTTAAGAAGAAAGGAAGTCTCTGGGTATATTTCAAAATTGCTTTTCTTTTCCTGTTGCTGTTGCTGGAAGCAGGAAAGGATTTTTCCCTTCCCTTTCTGTTGCCAGAAGCCGGAAAGGATTTTTTTCGGATTCTCACTCTGATCACCTGGTAGGGCTGCTGGAGGTAAAACTCTCTATACTTGGGCAGAGAGATCCACTAAGGCTGCCCTCCAGGAGTTTTAATCTCTTTAACACCCTCATCTTTAGCAAGTGGCCACCTAATCTTCGGGTCCTCAGCATGCTCCAGGTAGGATGTGATTCCATTTCATCTGTCTGTCTCTCCAGATTCTGGAGCGGTGGTTTGCTCTATAATCTTACTTCTCTAATGACTGTAAGTGAGGACTGTGTTAAGGAAAACCGAGTCCACAAGGGGCATGGTTTCAAAAGCAAGAATTTTCCAGCACCACGCCTCCATCCACATCCTATCCGGGAATGTAAAGTTCATTGTCTGACTTTCCTGCCTGCGGGATAGGTAGAAATTACAGGTGTGCCTCTTTGTTTAAAAAGCCTGTGAAAAGCTCTGGGAAGAGGGGGTTCTAGTTGCTGACCTAGCAGCCAATCCAGTATGAAAGTCAAAGATCAATCACTCCAGCTGAACTCTGAAAGAACTCCTCTCATTCGAGGAGAACATAAATGGGGCGGGAATAACTCCAGGTTTAAAATATCCCTTCCCCTTACCTGTGAGGATTCCTCCCTTGGATCCCTTCTAAGGGTGGTCGCCTCCCACAGCAGCAACAGCGTGGGAGATCTCGCTCTCCTCTTTCTTTCTTTCTCTCTCTCTCTCTCTCTCCCCCTAATAAATCGCTCTCTGCTAAACTCTTTGGGTCCATGATATTTATTCCAACAGTAAGCTCAACCGTGCCTCCAGGTCCCCTTCTCCCATTGCTGGGACAAGAGAGGCCAAGGACCTGGGTACATTGGGACAGTGTGGGAGCTGAGCCCCTGCACCCTGGCCCCCGTTACATAAGAAGAGTTATTTTCAGTTTTCTTGCTTTGGGGATGAGAGTGATGTCTTCCAAGTTCTTCGCATTCAGGCCAGAAAATACAATGGACAGTTTCCTGTTAATATTTTACCTTTGTCTATGGCGTTCCTCAGTCTCAGTGAGATATGTGTACATGTGCAATTGATTTTATTTATTTGGCCTGGGATAATTTTAATATTAATCTTTCTTAAATTTGGAAATATCCTATGTCTTAACTTCTTATTTTATTTTGTTCTACTTATTCACTCTTCTAGAACACTAATTGTGTTAGTCTTGCTGATTCCATGTTTTATGTTAGCCCTTTGTCTTATAATTTCCATCTCTTTGTCTGTTGCAATAATATCCTTGAATCAATTAGTCAATTCTTAAATTCTTTCTTCACCTGAGTGTAATCAGCTTTATCTCATTTAAAGTGACTTGTATATAATTGCTAACTTTTCTTTTATAATTTTTGTAGTTGATTCATTTTCAGTTAAACTTTCTTTATCATGCCATCCGTTTTTTATCATAAGAGATGCTATTTTTTTAACCTATTTAATCATTTCAATCAATGATTTTCTGGGCTTTTCCTGATAATTTTATTATTTGTCATTCTTGGTGCACTAATTATATTGTTTATTATGCCCACTGATCTTTCAAATATAATTTTATTTATATTTATAATTGTATTTCTATTGTAAGCTTATCTTCACTGAAGTTTTATCTTTCTTTGCATCTTGCAAGGCCAGCAGTATAAAAAGTTTATTATAAAGTAGTTTGAAGTTTATTCCTACTCAAGCCTCCAAAAGTTTTAATGACCCAGGATCAGATTTCATTTAACTTTGAGGCTTGGGAATCATGCACAATAAATTTATTTTAAAATTGAGTTACAAACCTTAATAAAGAAATGCTTGAGGGCCGGGCGCGGTGGCTCAGCCTGTAATCCCAGACTTTGGGAGGCCGAGGCAGGTGGATCACGAGGTCAAGAAATCGAGACCATCCTGGTCAACATGGTGAAACCCTGTCTCTACTAAAAATACAAAACATTAGCTAGGCATGGTGACTCGTGCCTGTAGTCCCAGCTACTCAGGAGGCTGAGGCAGGAGAACTGCCTGAACCCAGGAGGTGGAGGTTGCCGTGAGCCGAGATCGCGCCATTGTACTCCAGCCTGGGTAACAAGAGCGAAATTTTTTTCTTCAAAAAAAGAAAAAAACTAAAAAAAAAAAAAAAAGAAATCCTTGAGCTCTCAGTTTTTGATTAGTAGCATTTTATTTTGCTACACTAAACTCTAGAAAAATGTCAATATATCTCATTTCTGTAGCACTGAGTTGAAACGTTTCTATCCTACTTTTTGAGAGCTGAATAGACTTTTGAAACTCCAGATTCTAAGAAGATACCTGAGGTGTATCCTCCCCATATCAGGGAACCCCCTATAGAGTCTCTTGACCTGACATTTGGACTCATCTCTTTCTCTGGCACTAATATGCAGTCTGAGAACACAGTGGGCCCGGACAAGAATATGTGGCACCTACTTCTTTAGATATTAGTTTCCTGCCTATCTTTCAAGCTCAGCAATGTAATATTTTTCATTACAATTTATTCAGCATTTCAATGTGATGAAGTGGAACAACAGCTGTGTGCACTCAGTCTGTCATGTGGCCCAAGACCTGACTCAATTTTATACACTATGTCAATGAGACCATGTCTCCAAAAAGCCATTCTTTTAATTCTGTGAGGTTATTGTTCTTAGCAAAGAGTCATGGCGAAGTAGAAAGAGCAAAGCCTCTGAAGTAAAGCACTTCTGGTTAAATTCTCACTTATGAATTTGTGACCTTAGGGAAACAATTTAAACTTTCTGAATTTGATTAAAATGGCAACATGGAATACTACCTTTATTTTATGGTGTCTGTAATCATCTAAAAGAAACAAGGGAAACCCTGGATTCCTAGTATTGGTTAAACAAAGACAGAAGTATCCACGAAACATATATAATGGACCAGTTAGCTAATTTTGGTACACTGTGCAAAATGAAAATGTGAGACTCCTTACTGAAAATTATTAAGAGCTTAAGGAAAGTGATGGCAAAACTTTAGACCAAGCATCAGATCCTTCCAATTTTGGGGCCCTGTATTCCTCCTGCACAAGGATGATGCCCATGAAAACACATGTAATAAAATATGTGAAGAGCTTCCAAATTTAGTGTTAAACAAGGGACAGAAAAACTCTGTGAGAAGAACCCACAGCATAAGATCACAGGTGAAGTTGAGAGAACACAGATTTCTAAAGTAAATGACACATTCTGAGTGGTAGAGGGGAATACTAGCAAATTCACAGGGAAATTCTTCCAAGGAGTATCTTATCGTGGTAAAAAGCACATGGACCTCAGACTTAGACAGATTAGGTTTGCATCTCAGCCCTACCCCTACCAGTTATATGAACTTGGTCACATTACATAACCACTCTGTTCTTTAGTTTTCACTATTTGTAAAATAAAGAAAATCACATAACTTTTCTCATAATGATGCTAGGATGATTAGATGAAAGGCCTTAGAAGAGTGAGAGGCACATATGAAAGATTTAGCAATTTTTTTTCTGGCAGAGATAATTATAACACTGTTTAATTTACTGGAAGATATAGAAAAAAAAGAAATCTTCCAAGAGGCTTTGTGAAAATCTAAAAAAACCATAAATAGAACCACACTTTTTACTGAAATATATTCCAAATACATAGAATGGCTATGTGTAAAAAAATTATAAGACATTTCAGATAGAAACAATCTGAGTTATTATTTTTTATAAATGTGGCATTTAGAAGACCTTTCTAAGTGGGCCATAAAACTTGTCAATGAAGACAACAAAATATACCATACAATTTTTTAAAGTTGTGTGCATGGTACAATCACCACAAAAATATCAAACAGATATAGATCAAACAGGCTAAGAATGCTGGCAAAGTTTTACAAAGAACAAAATTGATGTAATAAAAATAATATATCATTAAAGAAATCGTTACTTACTTAAATAATAATATTGATATTCTTTCAGGGTATGAGCCCCATGCTAATTTTCTTATTGTATACTTTATATTTTTGCATATTTTATATTGGATGCAAAATAAAATTACAAATACTGTTTTTCCTGTTACTTGCACAAAAAAAGTGTTGAATACAATATGTAGACAAGAATAAAAGGAAACAGGAATTCATAAATATGCTTTAAAAAGCGTAAGTGTAAATTGAGATAAATTTTGAAACAGCTATCAGAATTTAGGACACTGTTTAACAATTCAACTATATTTTCTACATACATATTATAAAATTTGCAATGTCTTATAAACAAATGTTCCTTTAGCAGTTTCTGTTCTAGCTAAAGATGAAAATTCCTTAAATTTCCATCAGTATAGGTCTGATTTAAAACATTATTGTTTCATATTATGGAATATTAGTTATTAAAAGAAATGTGGTATTTATTTTAGCCATTGTGGAAAGCAAACAAGATGAAAAAGGTTAATCTATCTCTGTTATTATTTAATATTTGATTGAAACTATTAGACAATACAATTAGACCAGAGAAAACAATTAGACAATAAAATGTGAAAAGAAGAAATAGGATGATTTCTATTTGCAAATGATATCAATGATGAAATAAATAATTTAACATAAGTTACAATTAACCTATACAATTAATAGCATTCATGTAAATAACTGCTAAAAATAAAATAAAACTTTAAGTCATATTTAAAATAGCTACATAAAAATATATAATACTGAGGGATGAATTAAATGAGAAGTTTGGGGAAAACTAAAAAACATTACTTACCAAAAGACACAAAATGAGACTTGAACAAATGGAAAGATATTATTTTAGCCTTTGATGTAATAAGTGAATATAAATATGCCATTTTTCTGAAAATTTGAAAAATATTTTTTAATAAGGCTTTTGTTTGTTTCTGGAGACAGGTTGATTCTACTGCTCATTTGGAAGAAAAAAACATTTAAATATAACTTGCAAAACCCTGAAAATAGAATGGATCTGCCAAGCAGTAAATAAATAAGCTTGTTACCGAACTTCTAAAATTACACTGGTTGGTACTGACACATAGAAAGAGAGAAAAAATTGACTGCTGAAACAAAATAGGAAATCTAGAATTAGAAAGCAAAATCTTCAAAGTACTGGAGTAAAGAAGGACATTTAGTAAAGAGTAATATTTACTGAAAAGTTTGGGTAACCTTTTTTTAAAAAAGTAATATTGAATCCATACCTCACATCATACACCATAATAAAGTCCAAATACGTGAGATATGGGCTGGGCGCCATGGCTCATGCCTGTAATCTCAGCACTTTGGGAGGCTGAGGCAGGCAGTTAATTTGAGGTCACGAGTTCAAGACCAGCCTGACCAACAAGGTGAAACCTTGTCTCTACTAAAAATACAAAAATTAGCAGGATGCAGTGGTGTGTGCCTATAGTCACAGATACTCAGGAGGCTGAGACAAGAGAAACGCTTGAACCCAGGAGCTGGAGTTTGCAGCGAGCTGAGATCACGCCACTGCACTTCAGCCTGGGGAACAGAGTGAGACTCCGCCTCAAAAAAAAAAAAAAAAAAAAAGATATATAAATGTAGAAACAAACAAACAAAAAAACCTGAAACACTATGAATAATAAAAAAAAGATGAATTAATTCATTCGTTACTTGGGTATAGGTGTATTTAAACTATGACCCAAAATTCAATAGCAAGAAAAGATTGATAAATCAAGTAGACTTTGAATGCATTAAAATAGAACATTAAGCAAATATAGACATATATAAAAAGGAAAAGCTGGAAATATTTGTAACATGTATATTACAGATAGGAGACTAATGTCTTAACATGTAATGATTTTTTAGCCATCCAGAGAAAAAGTCCAAGTATCCAACAGAAAAAATCGGTAAAGAGACAATACCTCAAAAAAAAAAAAAAAAAAAAAGGAATATAATGAACCTTAAATGGAAGGTTGTTCAACTCTTTGTAACAAGACACGCAAACTAAAACTACAGTGAGATACCCCTTTTCAGTTATTAAAACCTTTACCACACACTCCTTTGGCAAATCTGTGTGGGAACAAGCACTCTTCTGCATTGCTGGTGAATCTGTAAGGTGGTGTAATATACTTAGAGAGAACTGGCAAAATCTAACAACTGCTGCACCTGCGAAGGACAATTTTGCCCAACATTACTAATTTCTTGGAATTTAACATAAATATACACCCACATGTAAAAAAAATAGATAAAATATTGAAAACAACATACATAGCTATGTAGAATAAATTGGCTGAATAAAGTATGGTGCAGTCATATAATGAACACTACCCAAATGTAAAAATAGAATATTTCTGTAGTAGAAATGTAGTAATTTTCAGAGTATGTTAAATAAAAAATAAGGTATAAATAAAATATCATATGTAGCTTATCAACTTTTGTAATAAAAGTGGGGAAAATTATATATATTTTCTCAAAAGAAAACACAAGAAAGATAAACCAGAAGTGGATGATTTGGTTATTTACAGTGGGAAATGGGATAGAAAAGGTAAGAAATATCTTTAAGAATACATTTTAGATAATTATTACTGTTAAACCATGATCAAGTTTTACATCTTCAGAAGATAACATTAAATCACGAAAGATTGCTTAGTAACATAACACACATATAAAATATAATTATAATTTATGGAATTATCAAAATTACCACTTGCAAAAAAAAATCAAGCCAAGCAATTTGTACATAAATTCTGAACCTATCCTAAATTAATATAGAGCTCCAAATTTTCAAAGTTGCACAAATAAATCTTGAACTATATTTAGTAAGTTTCTAGTACATTGTGGTCCTAGTGCAATAGTTTCAACAAATTCTATACTTATTGATCACTCAAGTAAATACATTGACATTGGTAGGAATAAGATTCTTATTATGAAAGATGAGAAATACAAATATCTAATTTGGGAAGTCTAAAAGGTGAAAGAGATTTTGGCTAAAGTAAGAAATATTAGTATAACTCATCGTTTTTTAAATGTTATGTTACATAAATTTGGTACATCAAATTCACTTTTTTTTTTTAATAATTTCAGCTTTTATTTTAGGGTAAGGGATGCATGTGCAGGTTTGCTACTTGGTATATTGTAGCACTGAGGTTTGGAGTAGGAATTATCTCATTACCCAGATGGTAAATAGAGTACCCAATAAGTAGTTTGTCAGCCCTTATCCTACTCCCTCTCTGCCCCCTTTTAAAGTCCCCAGTGTTTATTGTTCCCATCTTTATTTACACATGCGCCAAATGTTTAGGTGTCACTTATAAGCGAGAAGATGTGATATTTGGTTTTCTGTTCTTGCATAAATTTGCTTAAGATAATGGCTTCCAGCTCCAAGTTGCTGCAAAGGGCATGATTTTATTCTTTTTGATGGCTGCATAATATGTCATGGTAAACATATATATAATTTATTTTATACAATTCACCACTAATGGACACCTAGGTTGATTCCATGTCTTTGCTATTGTTAATAGAGCTATGATGAACATATAAGTTCATGTGTTTTTTTGATAAAACGATTTATTTTCCTTTAGCTACATACCCAGGAATGAGATTGCTGAGTCAAATGATAATTCTGTTTTAAGTTCTTTCAGATATCTCCAAACAATGGCTGGTCTTAGACACATTCCCACCAGTAGTATAAAAGCATTCCCTTTTCTCTGCAGCTTCACCAGTACTGTTCTGTTGACTTTCTTATAATAGCCATTCTGACTGATGTGAGAGGTTATATCATTATGGTTTTGATTTGCCTCTCTCTAATGATTAGTGATGATGAACATTTTTTTTCAGGTCTTTGTTGGCTGCCTGTAAATCTTCTTTGGAAAAGTGTCATATGTGTGCTTTCCTTACTTTTTTTTAATGGGACTTTGTTTTTTGCTTCTTCAATTGTTTAAGTTCTTCATAGATGATGTTAGATCCTTGTCAAACACGTAGTTTGTAAATATTTTGTCCCATTCTGTATGTTGTTTGTTTACTCTGTTGATTATTTATTTTGCTGTGTAGTAGCTCTTAACTTACTTAGGTCCCACTTGCCAATTTTCTTTTTGTTCCATTTGCTTTTGAAGACTTAGTCACAAATTCTTTGAGAAAGGTGATATCCAGGATGTTATAGTTTTAGGTCTTACATTTAAATCTTTAATGCACCTTGAGTTTATTTTTTATATATGGTCAAATGTTGGGGACTAGTTTCATTCCTCTCTGTATGACTAACCAGTTGTCTCAGCATCATTTATTAATTGCTTTCCCTATTGCTGATTTTTGTTGACTTTGTTGATGGACAGAGGGTATAAGTGTAGGGTTTTATTTCTGGGTTCTCTTTTCCATTCCATTGGTTGATGTGTCTGTTTTTAAATTTAGCTTTTATATATTTTATTTTATTTTACCAGTATCATGCTGTTTTGGTTACTGTAACTTTCTAGTATAGTCTGAAACTGGGCTCTTTTTAGTTCTATATTCATTTTAGGAGAGATTTTTCTAATTCTGTGCAAAATTGCATCAGTAGTTTGATAGGAAAAACATTAAATCTTTAGATTATTTTAGGTAGTATGGTGATTTTAATGATATTGATTCTTCAAATCCATGCCCATAGAATAATTTTCTATTTGTTTGTGTTATCTATGATTTATTTGAGCATTGTTTTGTAGTTCTCTTTGTAGAGATAATTTATCTCCTTGCTTATAGGTAATCCTAGATATTTTAATTTTTGTGGCTATTCTAAATGGAATTGTGTTCTTAATTTGGCTCTGTTTAAATGTTAATGTTGTATAGAAATGCTATTGATTTTGTACATTGATTGTGTGTTCTGAAACCTTACTAAAGTAGTTTATTAGTTCCAGGAGTCTTTTGGTGGAGCCTTTATGTTTTTCTGTGTATAGAAGCATATCAGTCTGTGAAGGGAGACAATTTGACTTATTTTCCTATATGGATGCCTTTTATTTCTTTCTCTTGCCTGATTGCTCCTGCAAGGACTTTCAGTACTATGTTGAATAGGAATGGTAAGAATGGGTATCCTTGTCTTCTTCCAGTTCTCAAGGCAAATGCTTTCAGCTTTTGCACATTCTGTATGATGTTGGCTCTAGGTTTGTCACAGATTATCCTTATTATTTTGAGATACGCTCCCTTGATGCTTAGTATGTTGAGGATATTTAACATAAAGAGATGTTGAATTTTATTTAAAGCCTTTATGTATCTATTGATATTATCATGTGGTTTTTATTTAGTTCTATTTATATGATGAATCATATTTATTGATTTGTGTATATTGAAGCAATCTGGCATTCCAGGAATAAAGCCTACTTAATCACATTAAATGAAGTTGTTGATGAGCTTTTGGATTTAGTTTGCTAGTCATTTGTTGAGGACTTTAGTCCCTACGTTCATCAGAGATATTGGCCTGTAGTTTTAAATTTTTTGTTGTGTCTTTGCAAATTTTGGTATCAGAGTGTTGCTCACTTTGTAAAATGAGTTAGAAAGGAGTCTCTCCTCCCCAATTTTGTGGAATAGCTTCAAGAGGATTGGTAACAATTTCTCTTTGTATATCTGGTAGAATTTGGCTATTAATTCATCTGAGGCCTTTTTTGCTGGTAGGGTGTTGATTTTTTTTTTTTTTTTTTTTTTTACTGATTCAATTTTACAGCTTGATATTGGTATATGTAGGGTTTCAAATACATCTTGGTTCAGTCTTGGGAAGTGGTGTGTTTCCAGGAATTTAACCATTTCCTCTAAATTTTCTAGTTTGCATGCATAAAGGTGTTCATAATAGTTTCTGAAGATTATTTGTATTTACAGTTGTACATTACAACTGATAGATCAGTTGTAATGTTACCTTTGTTATTTCTGATTATACTTATTAGGATATTCCCTGTTTTTTCTTTGTTATTCTAACTAATGGTCTATTGCTCTTATTTATACTTTCAAAAAACCAACTTTTAATTTCAATAAACCTCTTTATAAGATTTTTGGGTCTCAATTTCTGCAGTTCTGCACTTATTTTGGGTTTCCTTTCTTCTGCTAGCTTTGGGGTTAGTTTTTATTTTTCTAATTCTGCTAGGCATGATGTTATATTGTTAATTTGAGATATTTCTTCCTTTTTGATGTAGAACTATAAACTTTCCACTTAACATTGCTTTTACTGCATTCCAGAATCTTTGTTGTTTTTGTTATGATTAATTTGAAATTCCTTTTTATATATTTGCCCTAGTTTTTTTGTTTACTAAAAAGTCATTCAGACCCTGAAAACCTACAATCTCCCCAGATTGCAATAGGAATAAATTAAATCCCTGAACAGACCATTAATGTGTTCCTAAATTGAATCAGTAATGAAAAGCCTACCAACTAGAAAAAGTCCACCACCAGATGGATTCAAAGCTGAATTCTATCAGATGTATAAAACAAAGTGATAGATATCATTCCTGTGGAAACTATGAGGAGAAAGAACTTCTCCCTAACTCATTCTATAAGATGAGCATCATCCTGATATGAAAATCTGTTAGAAACACAGCAACAACAACAGCAGCAACAACAAAAACTTTAGGCCAATATATTTGATGAACATAGATGCAAACATTCTCAGCAAAATACTTGCAAAACAAATTCAGGAAAACATCAAAAAAGCAAATCCCCATAATGAGATAGTCTTCATACCTGAGATGCAAGAAAGGTTAAACATATGCAAATCAATAAATACGATTCAACACATAAAAAGAACTAAAAAACCATATGATCATTTCAATAGATGCAGAAAAGACTTTCAATGAAATTCAACACCCTTTTATGTCAAAAAATCTTAAATACACAAGGCATTGATAGAACTTACTTCAAAATAATGAGAGCCATCTATGCAAAACCCATAGTCAACATCATACTGAATGGGTGAAAAATCTGTAAGCATTCCCATCGAAAACCAGAACAAGCTAAGGATGCCCTCTCTCATTACTCCCATTCAACATAGTACTGGTTGTCCTTGCCAGATAAATCAGGCAAGAGGAATAAATCAAAGGCATCCAAATAGAAAGAGAAAAAGTCAAATCCCTGTTTACAAACAATATGATTCTAAACCCTGTAATCTCTGCCCAAATGCCCTTTAATTTAATAAACAATTCCAATAAAGTTTAGGAGTTGTACAACAAAATCAATATACAGAAATCAGCAGCATTCCTATGCAGAAATAATATCCAACCTAAGAGCCAAATCTAAAATGTAATCCCATTCACAATAACCACAAAACTATTAAATACTTAGGAATATAGTTAACCAGGAAGGGGAAATACAATGAGAAATTACTAAACATTGCCCAAAGATATTAGAGATGATATCAACATATTTTTTAAAAATTATATGCTCATGGATAAGAAGAATCAATATTGTTAAAATTACGATACTGCCCAAAGCAATTTACACATTCAGCACTACTCTTATCAAACTAACAATGACATTCTTCATCAATTTAGAAAAAAAAAAAAAAAAACAAAAAACCAACTATCTTAAAAGTTGTATGGGATCGAAAAAAAAAAAAAAAAAGCTTGAATAGCTAAGGCAATCTCAAGCAAAAGAACAAACCTGGGGGCATCACGTTACATCACTTCAAACTATACAACAAGCCTATAGTAACCAAATCAGCATGGTACTGGTACAAAAACAAAAATACAAACCAGTGGAAGAGAACAAACAGCCCCAAAATAGTGTCACACACCTGCAACCATCTGAGATTTGACAAAGTTGACAAAAACAAGTAATGGGGAAAGAACACCCTACTCAATAAATAATGCTGGGAAAACAGGCTCGCCACATGCAAAGAGTTGAAAATGAACCCCTTTTTTATGCCATATACAAAAATCAAGTCAAGGTAAATTAAATACTTAAATGTAAAAGCTAAAATTATGAAAACACTGGAAGATATCCTAAGAAATACCATTCTGGATAGAGGCCCTGACAAAGACTTCATCATGATGAGCCCATAAGTAGTTGGAACAAAACCAAAAATTGACAAATGGGACTTAATTAAACTAAAGAGTTTCTGCACAGCAAAAGAAACTACCAACATGATAAACAGACAACCTACAGAACGGGAGAAAATATTCGCTAACCATGCATCCTACCAAGATCTAATACTCAGAATGTATAAGAAACATAAACAAATTGACCAGCAAAAAATAACCCTATTAAAAAATAGGCAAAGGACATAAACAGGCACTTTTCAAAAGAAGACATATACTTGGCTAACAGGCATATAAAAAAAGTACTCAGTATCACTAATCATTAGAGAAATACAAATCAAAACCACAATGAGATATCATCTCATATCAGCCAGAATGGCTATCACTAAAAAGTGAAAAAAACAAAAAACAAAACAGATATTTGTGAGGTTGTAGAGAAAAGGGAGACTATACACTTCTCATGGAAATGTAAACTAGTTTTGCTGTTGTGGAAAGCCGTGTGGCAATTTCTCAAAGGCCTTAAAATGGAGGTAGCATTCAACTCAGCAATCCCATTATTTTGTATGTGCCCTCAGGAACAGAAATTTTTCTACCTTAAAAACACATGCATTCATATGTTTATTGCAGCAACGTTCATAATAGCAAAGACATGGAATCAACCTAAATGTCCATCAGTGATAGACTCGATAAGGAAAATGTGATACATAAATATCATGGAATACCATGTAGCCATAAAAAAGAATGAAGACTCGATAAGGAAAATGTGATACATAAGTATCATGGAATACCATGTAGCCATAAAAAAGAATGAGATCATGTCCTTTGCAGCAACATGGATAGAGTTGGAGGCTGGTAGCCTAAACTAACACAGGAACAGAAAACCAAATACTGCATGTTCTAATTTAAAAGCTGTAGCTAAACATTCAGAACACATGGTCACAAAGTAGGAAACAACAGAGACTGGGTCTACTTGAGGATGGAGAGTGAAAGGAGGGAGAGGATCAAAAAATTACCTACTGGATATTATGCTTATTACCTGGGTGATAAAATAATCTGTATACCAAACGCCTGTAGCATACAATTTACCTATACATTAAAAAAAAAAAAAAAACCCTGCACATGTGCCACTGAACCTACAAGTGAAAAAAAAAAAAAAAAGGCATTCAGTAACAACTTGTTTAATTTCCACATAATTTTGTGGTTTTGAGAAATTAACACCAAGAATTTTTTTATTGAATTATTCAGCCTTGCTTTATGGCTGAGCAAATGATCAATCTTAGAGTACATTCTGTGTACAGATAAGAATGTATGTTCCGTGGTTGATGAGGAGAGTACTCTGTAGAATTCTATTAGGTCCAATTGGTCATGTGTCAAAATTATGTCCAGAATTTATTTGTTAATTTTCTGCCTCAGCGATCTGACACTGTCAGTGGGGTATTGAAGTCTTTGCCCACGACTACTGTGTGGCTGTTTATGTCTTTTTGCAGGTCTAGAAGTATTTTTTGTTGTTGTTATGAATCTGGTGCTCCAATGTTGGATGCATAAATATTTAGAATAGTTATGCCTTCTTGTTTAATTGAACTCTTTATCATTATGCAATGCCCTTCATTGTCTTATTTATTTATTTATTTTAATGTTGTTGGCTTAAAGTCTGTTTAATCTGATATAAAAATCACAACCCCTGCTCTTTTTTGGCTTTCCATTAGCATGACAGAATTTTTCCAACTTTTTACTTTGAGCTTATAGCCATCATTATGTGTGAGATGAGTCCTTTCAGCACAACAGACAGATGGATCTTCTTTTTTTAAAATCGAACTTGCCACTCTGTGCCTTTTAAGTGGGTATTTAGACCATTTATACTCAAAGATAATATTGATATGTGATTTTTCGATCCTACTATTATGTTATTAGCTGATTGCTTTGTAGTTTGTACTGCATAGTTGCTTTATCAGGCCTGTGAACCTTGTGCTAGTGGGTTAAGTGTGTTTTGTGGTAGCAGGTATCATCCTGTTATTTCCACACTTAGACTTCCCTTATGGATCTCTTGTAAGGTTGGTTTTCCTTAGTGATTGCTTGTGTGGAAAAGATTTTATGTCTCCTTCCTTTATGAAGCTCAGTTCAGTAGAATATGAAATTTTTAGTTAAAATTTCTTTTCTTTCAGAATGCTGAATATAAGATCCCAAGCTCCGTGGCTTGTAAGTCTTTTCCTAGGGAGTCCACTGTAAGCCTGAAGGGGCTCTCTTTGTATATAATCTGACCAATTTCTATAACTCATTTAAGCTTTTTTCTTTTGCGTTGACCTTGGACATTTTGGTGACTCAATGCCTTGGTGATGTACGTTTTGAATAGTATCTTATGGATGTTTTCTGGATTTCTTGTATTTGCCTGACTACCTCTCTAGCAATATAAGAAAATGTTTGAGAAAATTTTGGCTGGGTGTGGTGGCTCACACCTGTAATCCCAACACTTTGGGAGGTGGAGGTGGGTAGATCATGAGGTCAGGAGTTCGGGACCAGCCAGACCAACATGGTGAAACTCTGTCTCAACTAAAAATACAAAAATTAGCTGGGTGTGATGGCACACATCTGTAGTCCCAGCAACTTGGGAGGCTGAGGCAGGAGAATCACTTGAACCCTGGAGGCAGAGGTTTCAGTGAGCTGAGGTCGTGTCACTGATCTTCAGCCTGATCGACAGAGTGAGACTCCATCTCAAAAAAAAAAAAAAGAAAAATTTGTATATTCATCCATGTCTCTACAAAGGACATGAACTCATCATTAGAAACCATCATTCTAAGCAAACTGACACAAGAACAGAAAACCAAATACTGCATGTTTTCACTCATAGGCTGATGATGAACAATGAGAACACATGGGCACAGGGAAGGGAACAACACTCCCTGGTCTAGGTGTTGGGGTGGAGGGGAGGGAAGGACAGCCGGGGGTGGGGAGGATGGGGAGGGATAACACCAGGAGAAATGCCTGATGTAGACGATGGGGGAGAGGGAGGGTAGGGAATGGAGACAGCAAACCACCAAGGTATGTATGTACCTATGCAACAATCCTGCAGGATGCAGGATGTGTGCATGTACCCCAGAGCCCAAAGTACAATAAAAAAAAAAAAAAGAAAATTTTAAATATGTTTCCAGGTTATTTACTTTTTCTTCTTCTCTCTCAAGAATGTCAGTTATTTATAAGTTTGCTTGCTTTAGGTAATCCCATATTTCTTGAAGACTGTTTATTTTTAAAAATTATTTTCTTTTTATTTTTGTCAGACTGTTTCAATTCAAAAGACTAGTCTTCAAGCTCCAAAATTCCTTTTTCTGCTTGATCTACTTTACGATAAAGATTTAATTATATTTTGAAATTTCTTAACTGAGGCTTTCAATTGCAGAAGCTCTGACTGATTTTTTAAAGAAGTTTATGTCTTTTTTCATTTACTGATTGCTTTCGAAGTTTCTTTGTGTTGATCTTCAGTCTTGTCTTGGATCTTGCTGAGCTTCCTTGCAACCCATGCTTCACGTTATTCGTCTATCATTTCTAAGTTTCCATTTTGTTTGGGGGCCATTGCTGGAGAGCTAGTGTCATCCTTTGGTGCTGTCACAATATTGTGTTTGTTTTGTTTTGTTTTGTTTTGTTTTTTCATGGTGCCAGAATTATTGTGCTGATTCATTCTCATCTGTAGACACTGGCACTTTAATTTTTGTAATTATTTTCGTGTGGAAATTTTTTTTATTTATTTCTCTATAAGATTATATTTTTTCTTTTCATTTCCCCCTCTCCCTAGGATCTGTGACTGTAGACAATGCTGGCTAGGGCCTTTGGGATTTGATTCTACCCTTCTGTTGGCAGGTTTTATATTGAGCTGTGCAGTTCTACCTACAGGCCAGTAGATGATGCTTATGGGTAAGAAGATAGCTGTGGTCAATGTGGCTGTATGTATACCTGATCCTTGTTTACCAGAAATTCTCTGTTGCCTCAGGCTGTGGGGTGATCTGTGAATTGCATAATGGTCTGAGCTCCCTGCACAGTCTGGAGGTGGGGCATGATAGGTGTTATCGTTTGGCTGTGTCCCCACACAAATCTCATCTTGAATTGTAGCTCCCACAATTCCCATGTATCATGTGAGGGATCCAGTGGGAGGTAATTGGATCACGAGGGCAGATCTTTCTTGTGCTGTTCTCATTATAGTGAATAAGTCTCATGAGATCTAATGGTTTTAAAAAGAGGAGCTTCCCTGAACAGGTTCTCTTTCTTTGCCTGCTCCCATGCATGTAAGATGTGACTTTTCTCCTCCTTGCCTTCCGCCATGATTGTGAGGACTCCCTAGCCATGTGGAACTCTGAGTCAGTTAAACCTCTTTCCTTTCTAAATTACCCAGTCTGAGGTATATCCTTATCAGCAGTGCGAAAACAGACTAATACAATAGGCATGGTCAGACTAGGAAGGCCCACTTACAGATCCCCTGATGGCAGGCACGAGCACCAGCACCAAGGGAAAACACACTGAGCAGCCACCAAGCACCTAGAGGTGGCTTATCCCCTTGGCCTCATATTATCTTCTCTGTTTATAGAAATGGCATACCTCCTTGGCCTCACATTTTCTTCACAGAGAGTAGGAGGGGAGTAAACTCCTAATGCAGGTGAGTAGCTACTCCAAGTGTCTGAATAACTGTTTTGGTATGGATCAGAGGTCTATACTGTACCACAGTCTATGCCCAGAAACTGTGGGGCCTCTCAGGTTACTGATTCAGGCAAGTGGTTGCTCCAATGCAGGTTGGTATCAGTCTGTTGAGATTATGGATAGGACACAATACAGTGCAACAAAAATGAAATACAGGCAATTATTTTCAATGGTTTTCCAAAAAAAAAAGTGATTGCTTTAAATTGTACTACATGGTGATAGACCTTTGGAGAAACAAGAGGAAAATAAAAAAAAGAATTAGAAATGAAGTTAATTGAAATACATGTCACAGTCAGATGAACTGATTTAAATCATACAAGTAATAGAAAAACAATTTTAAACAAGCAAAATTTATAGAATATCATATTTGTTAACCCAGCCTGAGGAATTTAATAAAAGATGGTCTTTCCAATAAGGAGATAGCCAAGGGAAACTTGAATATTATAAAAGGTTTTAATGTATGGTTATATATGAGTCTATAAAGTTAGATTTTTCTAAATACCAAAATAAATATCATTAAACAAAACAAAATAATAATTTAAAAGGTGGAGAAAGGGAAAATTTTCTATTTATGTCTGGGACATTTCATCTTTTTCTTATTTCAGATGTAAGAACGTCAGGTTCTCAGGTCTTAGGATTCTGGGACTTACAGCAGTGAATCACCCAGGTTCTCAGGCCTTTGTCCTTCAACTCAATAAAAAAATAAGAAATTAAAGCATTAGGCAGACATTTTTGATAATTACCAACAAAGCACTGCATGATATGCCCTTATCTGGATGCACCGTACTTTATTTATCCATTTATCTACTAAAAGACATACTGGTGGCTTCCAGGTTTTAGCAAATATCAACAAAGCTGCTATAAACATTTGTGTGCAGGTTTTTTTTCGTGGACATAAGTTTTCAAATCTTTTAGGTAAATACCAACAGCACAATTGCTGAATCACATAATAAATGCATGTTTGGTTTTGTAAGAAACTGGCAGATGGTTGTCCCATTTTGCATTTCTCTGGAGTAATGAATGAGAGCTCCTGTTGCTGCACATCTTCATCAGCATTTGGTGGCATTCTGGATTTTGGCCATCCTAAAAAGTGTATACTGACAACCTTTTTGGTTTTGAATGTTACTGTCCAGCTATTTCTTAAAATATCCCTCAGTTTGGGTTTCTCTGAGCTACCGTCAAAATTAATTGTGATTAAAAATTTTAGAGAACTCCACAATGTGAAGTACCCTCACATTGCATCAAACAGGGGGTATATAGTATCAACATGAGTTATTGCTGGTGATGCTCACATTGATTATTTAAAGTGGTGTCTTCCAAGTTTCTATACTGAAAGTTATTCTTCTCTTTCCATAATCTATTGATGAGAAATGAGAAATCAAGTACAACCCACACTCAAGGGAAGAGGAATTAATTTCCAGCTCTGAGAGGGAAGATTAACCAACAATTTGTGCACGTGTTGAAACCACCACGTTAATTAATAAATAATCTGGGGCGGTTACTTTCAGTCTGTGCAATGGCCTTTTTCTTTGTAAAGTCTCTCACATTTATGGCTTTCATTAATGCCTTGGGCTGGCTAGAGTTACTAAGGTTACATCCTCATGGTGATTTTCTATATTCCTAATTCCTTCTATATGTGTAAATTGGGTGTGAGCAATAGACGTCTCTTCTCCGAGATGTAGATACTTATCTATTTGTATTATCTACCTGTATGCATGATGAAATAAACTGGAGTGCAGAATGATGTCTCTGATTCTAATCTAGTACCACAGTGTTTACAGTGTTTATTCTAGCTTCCACTCCCATGCCTTTTTACAACTTTTTTAGTAAGAAACCTGGCTCCCATCGTCTGTAATTTATTTGCTTATTTGTTCAATTCTAGTATACATGCAAACCATTTTTCAAAATTGCTAACCCATAGTCCTGTGAGAAGCAAAGGTATTGACTTAAGTAGAGGGTTTATTTTTATCTTTAACCTCATACAATGCCGTTAATACACTCTTTCCAAAGTTATAAGGTCAGTTCCTTTTTATTACTTTCTGTTGCTTATGGTTTTACCTTTACAGAATGCCAGATAAAGGAATCACACAGTCAATAGATTCTGTGGCCTTGTTCTTTCACTTATCTAGATGCCTTTATGACCCATCCATGTTAATGCATAAATTGATAAGGAGATCTTTTTTATTGCCTAGTGATGTTTCATGGTATGGATGTACCACAGAGTATACATTCAGCTGTTGAAGGACATTTAGGTTATTCCTAGTTTTGGGTCATTAAAATTAAAGCTTCTATAAATACTCTCATACAGTTTTTGGGTGCATATATTTTCTAGTTGACTTGGATGAGAATCTGGAGGTGGAAGTCCTCAGTCTTACGATAAGCATACATTTGTGTGTGTGTTGCATGCCTCTGTGTATGTGTGTATAAGATTCCTTCAGAAAAAGTCACCAAATTATTTTCTAAATTGACAGTGGCATTGTTAATGAAACAAGGAAAGTCGGAATTTGTGTTTCTCTATAATCTCACCAATATTTTATACTGTCAGTATTTTATTGTTTTTTGTTCTTTTCCTTTTTTTGTCATTTTAATAAGATGTATATAATATGTTACTGTGATTTGATTGTGTATTTTCTTAATGACTAATGATGCTGAGCATAATTCCCAATACTTATTTTCTACATAAACATCGTTAACGAAATGTCTTTTCAGATAGTCTATCCATTTATTATTTTGTTATTTTGTTATTACTCAGGTTTGAGTTTTGTTTTTTTAATATTCTAGATATGTGCTTTATAAAACATATAATTTGCAAATATTTTTCCCAATATATGACCTGTTTTTAATTGTAACACTTTCTTTTAAAGAGCATAAGCACTAAAATTTAATGTTTTAAATTTGATAAAATTATTTTATACAGCAAAAGCTCTTAAATTAGAAAACTCTTTTTCTTATGGATAATGCTTGTGAAGTAATAACTTATCAAATTCAAGAGCATACGGACCATCTCTTAAAATTTCCTGTAAAATTTTTAGTTGTATATTTTATACTTATGTTTGTGATCAATTATGAGTTTAGTACAAAGTATGAGGTTTAAGTCAAGGATGTTTGGTTTTTGCTTTATATTTTCTTATTTATTACACATAACTGTCTGATTTTTAGTGCAGTTATTCCATCTCTTCTTTGTAAAATTGTCTTTGCATCTTTGTCATAAATATGTTCATTCTATGTGCTTGGATGTATTTCTGGGGACTTTATTTTAGTTCCTTTTGATTTATGGGTCTATCTATTCACCAATGCTATAGGCTTGATTATAGTAACTTTATATGAAGACCTGCAGGAGGACAGTGAGTGTCCTGAAAATTATTTTTTTGTGTGTAGAATTATTTTTCCTGTTTTAATTTCTTTACCTTCCCAGGAAGAATTTACTTTAGAATTAGTTGTTAATGTCCTCAAAAACATTGCAGCAATTTTGAACAGGATTTCATTAATCCTCTGGATCAAATTGGAGATAATTGACATTTTAATATTCTTCTATTTTTCTTAAACAAATTCTCTAAATTATCTTTGAGTTATTTTTAAATATTTGTGAAGACTTATATACATTTTCTTACAAGATTGGTAGAATGAATAAGTGAAGACATCTGGGCTTGGGAAAATTTTTAACTAAAAATTCAATTTCATTAATAACTATGGGACAATTCAGGCCATCTATTTTTTTGTTGTTAAGTTTTCTTAGGGAGGGGGAGGAGCAAGATGGTGGAATAAAGGGCTCCACGTCCTTTTTTTCTTCCTGCAAGGTCACCAATTTATCAACTATCTACACAGAAAAGACATCTTCATAGGACCCAAAGATCAGGTGAGCCCTCATAGTACCTGGTTTTAACTACGTATCACCGAAAAAGGAGCTGAAGAGATAGAAAAAACAGTCTTGAATGGTGGATGCCACTTCTCCCTCACATCCTGGAAGCAGAGGCATGGTGCAGAGAGTGTGTCTCTGGGTGGCAGGGGAGGGAGAACATAGCAATTGTGAGGCAGTGCTATTCTGTTAGAGCAGAAAGGAAAACAGGACCAAACTCAGCTAATGCATGTCCACAAATGGAGCATGTAAACCAACCCTAGCCAAAGGAGAATCACCAATCCCAGCAGTCTGGACGTGAGTTCTGGAGAACCTCGCAACCAAGGCCGAAGTGGCCTGGGTCTCTAAGTAAACTTGAAAGGCAGTCTAGGCCATAAGGACTTATGTGAGTCTTAGGTCTGAAACGAGCCCAGAGACAGTGAACTGGGTGCAGGTTGTGGGGGAGAGGGAGCCTGTGTCTTACTGAGATATTAGCTAGGGAAGCTAAGAGAGTGCTCACATCCCTCCAACCCTAACCCAGAACTATACAGCTCAAGGCTCCAAGGAGAGACCCCTTCTTTCTGCTTGAGAAAAAGAGAGAGAAGAGTGAGGAGGACTTGTCTTGCATCTTGAATACCAGCTAGGCCACAGTAGGATAGGGGACTAGTCAGAGTAATGAGAGATCCCTTTTCAGGACCTAGTACCCAGATGACATTTCTAGACACACCCTGGGTCAGAAGGGAACCTGCTGCCTTGAAGGGAAGGACATAGTCCTGGCAGCATTTATCCCCTTCTAACTGAAGAGCCCCTGGGACCTGAACAACTAGCAGCAATAAACAGGCACTACATCAAGGGCCTTGGGTGAGCCTCTGAGATGTGCTCACATCAGGTGAGAATCAGTACGTTCCCAGCTGTTGTGACTATAGGGAAAACTCCTGCTTAAGAAAAGCAGAGGAAAAAGTAAACGGGACTTTGTCTTGCACCTTAGGTACCAGCATAGCTACAGGAGGGTGGAGCACCAAGTGGGATCTCGGGGTCCCTGATTTCAAGCATTGACTCTTGGACAGCATATCTAGACCTCCCGTGGGCCACAGGGCAAGGGAGAGCCCACTTCCCTGAAGAGTGAGTCCCAGGACAAGCAGCGTTTATCGCAAGCTGACTTAAGAGCCCTTGGGACTTAAGGGAGCATTGACAGTATTTAAGGGAGCATTGACAATATTCTGCCTTAAGGCAGAATTCCTTATGTTCTGGGATGGAAGCAGCTATGGGGTGAGTCTCTTCTCCTTTGGAAAGGGGAGGGAAAGGTGGAAAGGGCTGTGTCTTGCTGTTTGAATGCCAACTCAGCCAGAGTACAACAGAAAAACAGGTAGACTTGCAAGGTTTTAACTCCAGCTCCTGACACCCAGATGGCATCTCTGGAACCATCCAGGCCCTGGGGGCACTTGCCACCCGGAAGAGAACACAGGCCTGGATGGCTTTGCCACCTGCTGATTGTAGAGCCAGAGGGCCTTGAGCAAATATAGGTAGTAGCCAGGGAGTGGTTACAGCAGGCCTTGGCTGAGACCCAGTGTTATACTAGATTCGAGTTAGACCTAGCACAGTCATAGTGGTGGTTACCACAAGGATGCTTCTGTTACTCCACCTCCGGCTTTAGGTGGCTCAGAAGAGAGAGAGAAAAATTACCTTTGTGAGAAGGTAAGGAAATGAAGCAAGAGTCTCTACTTTGGTAATCCAGAGAAATCTCCTGGATTTTGTCCAACATCGTCAAGACAGTATCTCTACAAGTCTGCAAGAACCACAGCATTACTGGGATTCAGGTGCCCTCTAAAGCAGATAAAGCTTAGATCACAACACCCGAATCCTTTCAAATATCCTGAAAGCCTTCTGAAAAAGGACAGGTATAAACAAGCCCAGATAGTGAAGACTACAATAAATACCCAATTCTTCAACGCCCAGACACTGAAGAACAACTACTAGTTATCAACACCATCCAGGAAAACATCATCTCACTAAATGAACTAAGTAAGAAACCAAACCAATCTTGAAGAAACAGAGATACATGACCTTTCAGGCAAAGAATTCAAAATATCTATGTTGAGGAAGCTCAAAAAATTCAATATAACACAGAGAAGTAATTCGGAATTCTATCAGATAAATTTAATAAAGAGACTGAAATAAAAAGATTGAAGCAGAAATTTTGGAGCTAAAATATGCAACTGGCACACTAAAAAATGGATCAGAGTGTTTTAATAGCAGAATTGATAAAGCAGAAGAAAGAATTAAGGAGCTTGAGCAGCAGCTATTTGAAAATATGCAATCAGAGGAAAGAAAAAAG
The DNA here is from genome assembly GCF_009761245.1 of Sapajus apella. Taxonomy (NCBI): domain Eukaryota; kingdom Metazoa; phylum Chordata; class Mammalia; order Primates; family Cebidae; genus Sapajus; species Sapajus apella. The sequence goes on from NW_022437060.1 coordinate 3,606,972, forward strand.
AACAAAAAACAATGAGAGACACTTACAGAATTTAGAAAACAGCCTCAGACAGGCAAATGCAAGGGTTATTGGCTTCAAGGAGGAAGTAGAGAAAGAGATAGGAGTAGAAAGTTTAGGAAAGGGATAACAGAGAATTGCTAAACCTTAGGAAAGATATCAATAACCAAATACAAGAAGTTTATAGACACAAAGCAGATTTAACTCAAAAAAGACTACTTTAAGGCATTTAATAATCAAACTCCCAAAGATCAAGGATAAAGAAAAGACACTAAAAGCAACAAGAGAACAGACACAAACAACAATGGAAATATTAACAGGCTAGGAGAGAGTGGCATGAAGTTTTCCTTTAAAGTGTTGAAGGAAGAAATGTTTACCCTTGAATAAGATATCTGATGAAAATGTCCCCATAACATGAAAGAGAAATAATAAAGCTTTATGAGACAAACGAAAGCTGAGGGATTTCATCGACACCAGACCTGTCCTACAAGAAATGCCAAAGGTAGTATTTCAGTGAGAAAGAAAAAGGACATTAATGAGCAGTAAGTAATCATCTGAAGGTGCACTGATAATAGCAAGTACACAGAAAAATACAGAATATTACAACACTATAGCTGTAGTCTGTAAACAAATCTTAAGTGGAAAAATTAAATGATGAACTAATCAAAAATAATAACTATGACAACTTTTGAAGATATAGTATAATTAGATATAAATAGAAACAACAAAATGTGAAAAAGTTGGGGGGATGAAGTTAAGACAAATAATTTTTACTCATTTCCTTTTTGCTTGCTTATTGTTTGTTTATGCAAACAGCATCATCAAATTAAAATAATAGGTTACAAGATAGTATTTGTAAGCTTCATGATAAACTCAAGCCAAGAAACATACAATGCATATACAAAAAGTAAAAATCAAGGAAAGGTTGATTCCATTTTTTTTTTTTGAATTGTGAGTTTTGCTGCAATAAAAATATGCATGTAGGTGTGTAATTGATACAATTTTTATTTTTCCTTTTAGTAGATGCCCAGTAGTGGGATTGCTAGATTGAACGAAAGATCTTTTAGTTCTTTGAGAGATCTCCAAACGGTTGTTCATACAGGCTGTACTAATACATTTCCAGTAGCAGTGGATAAGCATTCCCTTTCTACCACACCTCCAAGAACATCTATCGTTTTTTGTCTTTTTAATAATGGCCATTCTAGTTGAAGTAACAGGGTATCTCATTGTAGTTTTAACTGGCAATTTCCTGATGATTCGTGATGTTGAGCATATTTGCATGTGTTTTTTGGCCATTTGTATATCTTCTTTTGAAAAATATCTGTTTGGCCGGGCGCCGGGGCTCACACCTGATATCTCAGTACTCTGGGAGGCCAATGCCAGGAGCTCAAGACTGGCCTGGGCAAGATGGTGAAACCCTATCTCTACTAAAAATACAAAAAATTAGCTGGGCATGGGGGCGAGCACCTGTAATCCCAACTACTCGTGAGGCTGAGCCAAAGAATTGCTTGAACCCAGGAGTTGGAGTTTGCAGTGAGCTGCGATCAAGCCACTATACTGCAGCTTCGGTGACAGAGCGAGTCTTGAAAGAAAAAGAAAGAAAGAACGAAAGAAAGAAAGAAAGAAAGAAAGAAAGAAAGAAAGAAAGAAAGAAAGAAAGAAAGAAAGAAAGAAAGAAAGAAAGAGAAAGAAAGAGAAAGAAAGAAGAAAGAAAGAAAGAAAGAAAGAAAGAAAGAAAGAAAGAAAGAAGGAAAGAGAGAAAGAAAGAGAAAGAAAGAAAGAAAGAAAGAAAGAGAAAGAAGGAAAGAAAGAAGGAAAGAGAAAGAAAGAAGAAAGAAAGAAAGAAAGAAACAGAAAGAAAGAGAAAAGAAAGAGCGAGAAGGAAAGAGAGAAAGAGAAACAGAGAGAGAGAAAGAAATAATCAATTCATGTAATTTGTCCACCTTTTAATAGGATTAATTTTCCTTGCCGATTTGAGTTTCTTGTAGATTCTAGATATTAGTTCCTTTTCTGATGCATAGTTTGCAAATATTTTCTTCCAATTTGTTAAGTTGCCTGTTTACTCTATGGATTATGTGTTTTGCTCAGCAGAGTTTTCTAGTTTAATTAGGTCTCACTTATTTTTGATTTTGTTGCATTTGCTTTTGGGGTCTTAATGTAGTAATTTACGTAATTATTTTTTCCATTAAGCACTACTTTATCTTAAACTCCAGAAATTTAAAATATTGTATTTTATTTTCATTCAGATTAAACTAATTTTTAATTTTCCTTGAGGTGTCTCCTTTGACCTATGAATTACTTTGGAGTGTGTAATTTAATTTCTAATTATTCAGGAATTTTCTAGATATATTTCTGTTGGTTGATTTCTATTAATTTTAGTTGTTGACTAAAAATTACTTTATATAATTTAATTTCCTTCAAATTCGCTAGGATTTGTTCTATGGCTCCCAATATGAACTATTTGGGTCAGTGCTCCTTGTACACTTAAGAAGATTGTGTATTCTTTTTTTTTTTGTTTGTGGAGTGAATGTCAATTTGGTCAAGTTTGCTATGTCTAGATCTCTCTACACTTACTGATTTTCTCCCTACTTCTTCTACCAATTACTGATAAAAGAGTATGGAATTCTCCAGCTGTTATTATGGCTACATCTATATCATTAGTAATAACTTTAATATACCTCACATATAAAGCCCTGTTCGAGACCATCCTGGCCAACATGATGAAATTCCGTTTCTACTAAAAATACAAAAATTAGCTGGGTGTGGTGATATGCGCCTGTAGTCCCAGCTACTCCAAAGGTGAAGGCAGGAGAATCGCTTGAACCCAGGAGGCAGAGGTTGTCGTGAGCCAAGATCGCGCCACTCTACTCCAGCCTGGTGACAGAGCAAGATTCTGCCTAAAAAAAAAAAAATTAGTAAAAAATAAAAAGCTCTGTTGTAGAACAATTTAGTGTTGTTATACATTCTTGGAGAATATAATACTTTTTAATATGTTCTTTTAATTTTATTCCATTATATACATCCAAATTTCTGATCTATATCATAATTCTTCTCACCAAAGGAACTCCTTTTAGAATTCTTTTAGAGTAGTCTGTTGGAAATGAATTTCTTCAGTTCTTGCTTGTCTTAAAAAGTCTGTTTCTTATTTTTGAAAGCTATTTTCTTTGGATATATAATTTTGTATTGATTTTTTTAGCACTTTAATAATATATTTTTCCTTACTGTTTGCTTGAATTATGACTATAGGTTATCTATAATCTTTATACCCTTTACTTGTAGGTACAGTAATGTGCCCCCCACAATCCATGGATGCCTTCGGAAATTTCTCTGTCTTTTTTTTAGTAGTTTGAATATAATATATCAACACAAATTTATTTGGCATTTTTTCTGCTTAGTGGTCTATGAGCTTTTTTGATTTTGGGTTTAGAATCTGTTATTAATTTTGGAAAATTTTTGACAGCCATTTCTTTGAATACTTTTCTGTTCAATTTTCTTTTCTCCTTCTGGGGTCCCAGCTATGGGTAATTTGGAATGATTTATATTGTCCCATAACTTTTGTATGTTGCTTTACACCTGCGTTATCTTTTCTTTTTGTGTTGGGTAATTTCTACCGACGTATATTTAAGATCAATAGTTTTTATCTTATCTGTATTGAGTCTATTGATGATCGTATTAATGAGCTATCAGGTTCACATTACGGTGCTTTTTTTTTTTTTTAGCATTCTTTCTTATACGTTCACCCTTCTGATTAATTTGTCTATTTTATTTTGTATGCTATCAACTTTTTTCGTTATAGCCTTTAATATATTAATCAAAGTTACTTGAAAGTATAGCTATAGTGCTTTACTTGAAAGTATAGCTGATAGTGCTATAATTTATGGCATATGTTAATTTAATTCTGGTGATTGTGTTCTTCTTCATAGTGGTTTTTTTTTTCATTTTTATTTTTATTATTTTTTTGCTTTATTTCTTAAAGTTAAAAAATGTTGTAGAGGACAACAGATATCATTATGGTTAGATAAACCACTCCTTCTCTCAGGTTTTTAGTGTGAGAATTTATGATAATCTGATGAGTAGTGGAGCTGAGAATAAAGTTTGGTGTTGATAACAGTACCCGAGTATACCACAGGTTTCATATTCTGCTTGTGTGTATTTTTGCTCTGATGCCTTGCATTTAATGGGTGGACTAATTTGCCCGGTAATATTTATCAAGTTTTTGTTCTTGTCAGTGAGTATCTCTGCTTCGGATCTTTCTTTCATATTGCTTATTAAGTAGAATATGCTTCTTGCTGCTCTCAAAGCTGCATGAACTGTCTTTTCTTGTTTTTCCTTGTAGCTCATGGTGATATGGCATAGAAAGGTATTCTTAGGTATTTCGACTGCCTTCGTTTTAAGAAGGCACTATAAAAATTTGCCTTGGGGCTGTGGTCTTCAAATGTTTCTTGCTCACCTCCAGCTGAAATTCTTACCACACTGTGTATTCATGCCTCTCCCACAGAGAGAGAGATTTTTTTTTTTTTCTTTTCCTCTATACCACTTTCTAGCTGCAATGGGTTTACGTCAGATCCCAAAGCAATAGTTACTTTTTAATCTTTCTTCTGCAGAGTAAGGCTTTTATTTCATAGATAGAAGACAGAAGATTGATCTGCACTGGTGTCCACTTAGAACTATCAATTTGAGAAAATCTTTCTCAAAATTCTCACTGCTATTTTTTGTGAGTGCCTGGTAGGGAAACCCTACAAGTAGGTCAAATAGGTCAAATTCCTCAATGTGTAAGGTCACCATGCAAGCCCACAATTGGCCTTTAGCAAGTCATTGAGTTACTGGTTTAATATTCTCACCAGCTTATACGTTGTCTGGCATGATCTGCTCCAGCAAGCAAGCCCTCAGGTCCTGTAATTCCCAGCAGGTGCCTGTCTCTCCCCAGATTGTAGGTTAGCTCTTTGCCTCCAACCTCAGTTTCTGATGGATCCCAGAAACTGATTTGCTTTTGTCCAAATTTCGTTCATAATGGTAAGTTTAACGCTCTTCCTAGTTCTTTGCATGTCTGAGAATAATAAAAATAATATAAAATTAAGAATAATGAAATGAAAATAAGAATAATAACTCTGGTCAACTGAATTCTGAAAGCAGCAAAATGATTTTATATTTCTAGTGCGCTGTACTGTAAGATCAAACATAACTGCACATAAATACTAAATATCAATAATAGGTTTACTTTTAGAAGTAATATTGGAGTCATAATTCTGAATTTTTTTATGAACATAATAATATTAAACAAGTAAATATATTAATGTTAGTAAGAACCAACATTTCTTGTATTGTATTAATAAGATAAAATTAATTTTTATAGTGCCTTCTTAAAACTGAGAGAGTCAAAATACCTAACAATAGCTTTCTATGCCGTATCACCATGGGCTACAAGGAAGAAGAAGAAAAAGTGACAGTTCATGCAGCTTTGAGAGCAGTATTGTATTAATACGATAAAATTAATACAAATAATTTTAAAAACAAAGGTGGGTGTTGAACAATGAGAACACATGGACACAGGAAGGGGAGCATCACACACTGGGGTCTGTCAGGGGGAAAGAGGGGAGGAACAGTGGGGGCTGGGAGTTGGGGAGAGATAGCATGGGGAGAAATGCCAGATATAGGTGATGGGGAGGAAGGCAGCAAATCGCACTGCCATGTGTGTACCTATGCAACAATCTTGCATGTTCTTCACATGTACCCCAAAACCTAAAATGCAATAAAAAAAAAAGGAAAAACTTTGCAGTGTTAAATCTGAATTGGAAATGTCAATGTGAACTCAAATATTTATATTTATGAATATATATACCTTTTTTCTAATTCTATTCAAGGATATGTTTGAAATACAATGGTCTAATCCAGATATTCCTTTCTAAACACAATTATTTTTCTAAGAGTTACTTAATTATTACAAAAATAGTTTACTTCTAGTCTTGTGCAGGAAAATACATTGACTTGGAGTATCTTGCTTAGAGAGCAAGGAGGTGTTCAAAAACTAATGAAGTAATGTCTAAAAGTAAAATAAGCTGTAATTCAAAAAATCATCGTCTTGTGACCACTTGTTACTAAACTAATATTTAAGCAAGAACCATGATATATTCAAAATTATTTGATAAAAAGTCACTGGGGAATAGGAAAGTCATATTGTTTCAAAATACTGGCCCACAGGTTGCTTAAAAATAATATTTATAAAGGAACAATATACCTTTAAAATAGAAATAGCTGTGGTTTACCAGCTTAAACAAATGATCAGATTTTGAATCAACAATTTCAAATCAATCTATGTGCCTCCTGACACAATACAGTAAAATATCACTATATCATCTATATTTTTTTGCCAGAAAATGTTTAATGTAAAACTGATGATTAGCAAATAATTTTACACATCTAGAATACTATTTGATTAATTATACAAAATAATGAACTTATATGCCTCAAAAAATCAGTATCATGGGAAAGCTCATGGGCAATGTTCTAGCTGTAAAGACATTAAAAGGGCACTAAATAAACATATGGCTGGGAGCAGTGGCTCATGCCTGTAATCCTAGCACTTTGGTAGGCCGAGGCGGGTGGATCATGAGATCAGGAGTTCAAGTCCAGCCTGGCCAACATTGTGAAGCCCCATCTCAACTAAAAATAGAAAAATTAGTTGGGCGTGGTGTTGGGTGCCTGTAATCTCAGCTACTCAGGAGGCTGAGGCAGAGAATTGCTTGAACCTGGAGGCAGAGGTTGTAGTGAGCCAAGATCACACTACTGCACTCCAGGCTGGGTGACAGAGTGAGGACTCTGTCTCAAGAAAAAAAAAAGAATAAAAATAAAAAATAAAATATAATGTCTGCAATTTATTTACATAAAAATCTTACACACATATATACACATGTGCATTATATATGCACGAGTGTGACATTAAATGTTAAAGTTTACAAATAGTGACTTTCGGTTAAGAGTGAATGTCTGTACATGATCCTATTCTTCAGATTTTGTATAAAGTTAAAAATTCCCCAAAAAAGTCTGAGAGATAAAAATCTGTAAAATATACACAATGAAATTAAAATAACAAGATAATTGTGATTAAATAACAAATACATTGTACAGAATACCACTTTTTCCACGAAGAGAGTAAAGATGGTACCCCCTAAACTACATGAATATTGGCATAATGATTTATATATGTGCCATATGTTTGGGCATATTTATTTTTCTATTTTTTATAATCAAAACAGTGCATGTACATGTTCATAAAACAATGTATTCTGATGAATAGTCACATTCTCAATCCCCACTTCTCACCATCTTAGTCTTGTTCTCCAGAAGTAAGTTATTTCAACCATTTCTGTTTTAATTTTTCTTCCACTATTTCTAACTGTGATAAACCTAGAATGTGAATTCTTATGGTTCTATTTAGCTTTAGTTGAATACATAAGTCAGAAGGCCTAAAAATATCTTTAATTCTTTAAACATGACAACCATTACATTATCAAGAAGATTTTAGGCCGGGCGCGGTGGCTCACGCCTGTAATCCCAGCACTTCGGGTGCCCGAGGCCAGTGGATCACGAGGTCAAGAGATCGAGACCATCCTGGTCAACACGGTGAAACCCCGTCTCTACTAAAACTACAAAAAATCAGCTGGGCATGGTGGCGCATGCCTGTAATCCCAGCGACTCAGGAGGCTGAGGCAGGAGAATTGCCTGAACCCAGGAGGCGGAGGTTGCGGTGAGCCGAGATCGCGCCATTGCACTCCAGCCTGGGCAACAAGAGCGAAACTCCATCTCAAAAAAAAAAAAAATATTTTAAAAAATATATTTTTTTTCTGCTTGGGTACATAATCAGAGGACTCAAAGTTAGAAGCTAAGGGGAGATTAACTTGCAAGATAAATTATACAAAAGCTGTGTGACTGGTGTGAAATAAGCCCATAAGGTACAGTGTGTACATTGCAAATGACTTCTCAGAGCAGGTACTCATTAAATTATTTACTGAATCAGTGGTAGAAAGTGCAGCACAAGTTTAACAGGTTTATATAATAATGATATTAATACTAAAATAGCATTTATCTATGACTTATTTTTAATTCTTAGTTTCTCTTTCTCTTTCTGTTCTAGCCAAGCTCTGTAAAATAAATGTTGTCTTTCTATTAAAGAACTCACCTGGCCTTAGTTTCTGAGTGCAGCTCCAACAAACAAGTTTTATCAGAAATTATCAATCTTCTATGCATTAATTCAGAATTTAATCCCTGCTTTACAAATTGCCATGCTAAGGCAGTAGTTCTCCATGTGTGGCCTCTGGAACCATGTGGGAAACTGTCAGAAATGTGAATTTCATGGGCCCATTCCAAATAAACTGAATCACTAAATCCAGAGATGGCCTCAGCAATCTATAGTGTAACAAGCCATTTGTATGTTTGTGGTGTACAACAAATATTTAACAGCACATTACTAAAGAAGACTATATGAGTCTGTCCACATATCTATATCTATATATGCAGATACCTGAAGGAGTATGTGTAAGTGGGAGTATGTGAAGAAAATGATCAACTCTAACTAGAAAGAAAGATGGTTTCTTCATGAAAAATATGATGCTCATCAGCCAGTTCATGACCTCGACTTGGCCACATGAAAAAGTTGGTTACCTAGGCAATTTTTTAATAAACTTCAATATAGTCAAACCTTGACCCCAGGCTTCAGAGCTGACCCTCATCCTAGCTCACATAATTTAGTGATGAAAATCTATTTTTGATTATCTCTGTGCAGGGATCAAAGACTTATTCTGTCTTCAGTGTGTGGCAAGGCCTTGTACTCTTGTTTCTCTTGTGCTTGCTTCATTCCTCTTGCAGATTCCCACCTGGGTCCTACCACTTACGGAAATGGTGAATGATGTTGTCTGCCCAAGAATTTCCTGCTATCTAGTTTCCCAACGTTGAGCCTCACCAACAACTTCAATTTGTCAAAGCTCGTACTTTTTTACAGAATTGAAGGAAATTACCTGTATACACTACCCGTAATTTCCACAATATACTTGAAATTTGATTTCTAGTAAATGTTAAACTACAAATGGAATACAGTTTTTTGAATTTCTAAAATGCATACTCGATCTCTACTTTTCCTTATAACTTTTGATGATGTTTTAGTCTATATCTTTTAATGTGTTTTTTCTCTGTTGCTCTGTTCTCTATATACTATATAATTTGATTTAAATATTCACTACAGTATGCATCACACACTGCAAATATATGAGCATGTGTAAATAAATATATATACTTAAAACCATATTTCATTTTTAAGTGAATTTGTGAATATATTAGGGTTTTCTGGAAAAACAGAACTGATATGCATATATGTGTGCTTGTGTATGTGTATATATATCATACATATATGTATATGTATATGAATGTATATGAGAGGGTGCAGAGGAGAGAAAGATTTATTATAAGGATTGGCTCACATGATTAATCAGGCTGAGACATCCTATATTCTGCAGTAGGCAAGCTGGAGAACCAGAAGAGACAATTGCGTTATTTCAGTCTGAGTTTGAAGACCAGCAAACTTAGAGAGATAATGGTGCCGATTCATTTCCAAAGCCAGCAGATTCGAGATCCGAAATGAGCTGATATTTGAGTTCAAGCCTGAAGACAGAAAAAGACTGATGTCCCAACTCAAGCTAGTAAGGTAGGAAGAGGTCTATCTTACTCGGACATTTTGTTCTATTCAGCTCTTCAACGGATTGAATGAAGCCACCCATACTGAGGCAGGACGGGGGGCAATCTGTTGTACCCAGTCTACTGATTCAAAAAGTAACAGCATCCAGAAACACCCTCACAGACTCACCTAGAATAGTATTTGGTCAAATATCTAGTTACCTTTGGCCACACCAAACTGATAGATAAAATTAACCTTTACAACACATAATCAAATACAATTAATCTCTATATTTGAAAATTCACCAAGAATATCATTACCTTCATTTAAAGAAAATCTTTATAAGGAGATATTGCAATATTATCTACAAAGCTTGCTATATTCTAGAAAAGAAAAACCTGCACTTCCTGTTTTGTGTTCTAGGTTAAGATGTTTATTTTATACTACTATAATTTGAAAAATATATCTGGAAGTAGGTCAGTGGAAAATCAGAAATTCCCTTAAAGATAAATTCATTAAAAGAGTAAGCGAATCAATATCCCATTTGTTTTCCCTCCCTACTCTCTGAATAACAGGTTTTACATTCCTTATGAGTTTGTGCATTTTCCTGAACTTCGGTGTTTTATTGAAAAGAAAATATTCAATCTTCAGGTGTTTCTTTGAGTACCAGGTTTTTTCTAGTCTATTTTAATTATCTACTAATCCATAAAGTTATATTTTTATAATAAAACTAAAATAAAATGAAGTTTCTTTTAAAACAACATGTCGAACAACTCTAGAAAGGATTCACGTTTATTCTGAGAATATCCTGCCATATACGGATCTGCCACATGGGATTTTATTTTTTCTCCTGAAACTATCAACTTCATTACCAAACCACTGAGACTGCATTTTTCTCTGCCAAAGCTCATATTCTTTTTTCTTTTTGCAGAACTCTCACTGACTTTAGAGAAGAGAAGTAAGAAAGGCTTTCTTTAATTCTTGAAAACTGGGGCAGAGGTGCCTTTCCAGGATTTAACAATACAAAGAAGGAGGGAAAAGAAGATCATAGCTAACTTTAAGCAGCAACTGATTGCAGGGGAAAAACTGTTACATCAAATAAAAGCTAGATGCTTTCAGGCTTTGCCTGGTACCACTCCTCTCTCTCTAGCACAAGTAAAGGAAAAGGGATATATTGCTGTCATTTTGTCATTTCATTTTCTGCTATTATTTAATACAGACAGTCATCCAAGACAAATGGAACTTTATTAGGTAAAAAGTGATACAAATGTGACTCATCTGCTCTGTTCTTGTGAAAGGTCTCCCTTTATAGTTACTCTGGGTTAATGAAACAATGACGTTATTCTGAGTACTGTTAAAATACCATTAGAGTCACAAATTTACTTATGGATCTTATCCTCTGAAAAGATCTAAGTAATGAAACCAAGAACTGGTGAAGAGCGTAAAAAGATGATATATTCTCTCCTCTTGCATATGAGAAATGTTCAATAAATGTGGCCATAACGTTGCTATTATTATTAGTGTTATCATTTGCCACCTTTGAGACCTGTAAGCCATACCAATGCTGCCACCAAACATGCCTATGCACACAATGGCAAAACAATGACAGGAGCAACAACAACAAAAGCCCCACTCGTTTACATTTATACTCATCTAACCTGAAAAGATTCTACTTGATCACTCATGAGAGGGTTGATACACAACCCTGCACCTGAAGTAAACTAAAATGTCATTCTCATTATCCCACCCATAAAACTGCAAGACTAGGACAATTAAAAGGGTAAACTTTTACTTCCTTTTTTAATACTTCCAAGAAGTGTTCATATGCTATAATGGAATAAGCAAAGATTTGAAAGTTAGAGAATTCTAGGTTTGAATCTCAGCTCCTGGCCTTACCAAATCTGTGATCTGAGTTTAATATACTTATGTGTAACATAGAGCAAGGGAGAATCTATATCTTATTGTTTTTTCTTCCCAAGGCATGTTTCTGGATTGAATATCAGTAGCCATGTGCTTGAATTCAGCTAGTTTACATCAATTTTTTATATGAAAGGTCAGAGGAAGAGGGTTAGATAATCTCCTTCACGGCTCCTTCTAACACCATGGAATTGCTATACAGAAATTCCTAAAGTTTCTAGTAATAAGATAGCCCTCAGTTAGCCCTTAGGATTTCCCATTACCTGGACATCAATTTTGTTTTAAAATGTCTCCAGTGATGTGACTTTGCTTTTGTTTAAATCTTGGCAGACTGCCAGAGTTCAGTGGATGTAAACTTGACCCCTATGCATTTAAAGACTTTCATCCCGTGAGTTTGGGTCAAAGTGAGGATTCTGCCAGATTCTAACATATTTATTCCAACTCTACGCTTAGAAATTAAGGAATAACCACGGAATGGGTTTCCAGAACTGTTCTGAAACACTCTCCATTAAAACTCCAAAATCCTGAGTGGTGACCTGTCAAGAGTCTTAAAATCCCTAAACATCTTGGCGGACAAATTTTCCTCAAAACACTGTTTCTGTTTTCTTTCCTCTAAACAAACAAATAAACAAAAATTCTCTGGATCCTTTGAGAGAGCCCACTGGATCTGTTTAAGTTTGCATTTGTGATGCTATTGCTGTATCTTTTGCGGAAGGAATCAGTTTCCTCTTCTTATCATGGATTCTAGGATTCTGAATGTACTCAAATAATGTAACTACAAGTGCATCCATTATTCTCTATCATTATGACTCAAGTCAGAATTAGTAGCATTAGACATAAGTATCTGGCTTACACAGAAACAAAATGAGACTTTAATAAGTTACTCTTCTATTTTGATTCTGGAAGCCCTACACGTAGCCACTATCAAAGATCCCTTTAAGTCGCTCTCTTCTACATCACTTCTTTTCTTCGTACATGTTAGAGTAGTGATTCCCAATCTTCCCTTGGCTCTTAAGTGTTGTCATTTGGCCTCAGTCACCCCAGTATCTACCATTCTCAGAGGACTCAGAAACTCATTTTCAAGGCAGCATCTTCCACCTTATTCCTGGTATATAAAGAGTAGTCACTGGAGTAGTTTTCAAATATGTTGACACTCTTCTCACTGATGCATTTTTAATGCTTTAGGAAAGAGAGTGTTGATGTCTCTTCTATAAGATAAAATTAGAGGATGGATGAATAAATTGTATATGCTATCTTATCTCAAATATTTTTATTTCCTTAAGTGTTTGGGTTCTATTTTCTGTGTTTTAAGACGAAAATTTTTTCATCAAAATATTACTTAGTATAGTTCACTTTGAATACAGTTTCTTTCAACTAGTTATACCAAATATTAAAACTCTCAGCTTCCGAGTATATCCATTTTTACAATTTCTTTCCTGTATTATATTTTCTTTTGGACTTGCCTAGTGCTCGCAGAATCAATTTCCCCATATATTCTCTTGATGTTTTATTGATTAGTGTTAGCAATATCTGGCAATTATTTGGTGTGCAAGATTTTGCTGCCTGGGTTGGACTTTAAAATTGGTTTCTGAAGCATTCTAGGATACAATTTTGATCATGAGATTTGTGGAAATATTGGAAATGCATGCAGAAAAAGGAAAAAAGTGAATCACTGATAGTAATATTAATTGTAATAAACATCCTGACAAAGCTGTATGTAAAAGGAAATACATGGGAAATTCACAGGAACAAACCTTGATTATGGTTTCTAGCTATTTCTGCTAATTATTTAGGCAAAACTTGTAAATAGCCTTGCATTTAAGCCTATGTCTTGATTTAAGAAATTAAAGATTTTAGTGTATTATTATTTTTATTTAAAAATATTAAGCTATCTAAATTGGCTCAGGCTTCCATAACAAAATATCAAAACCTGATTGGTTTAAACAATAGAAATTTATTTTCTCACATTTCTGGCTGGTGGAAGTCCAAGATCAGGTTGGCAGCAAAATCAGGTGAGGACTGTGTTTCTGATTTATAGATCACTGCTTTCTTGCTATGTTCTCATATAGAAGACAGAGAGAAAGCTCTCTGCTATCTCTACATATAAGGGCACTAATCTCATAATGGGGGCTCCTATTCTCATATAAATCTGATTACCTCCCAAAGATTTCATCTCCACATACCATTATATTGGGGGGTTAGGGCTTCAACATATTAATTTGAAGGGAACAAAGTTCAATGCATTGTATAAGGCTGCAGTCCCCAAAATTGTGGCACCAGGACAAGTTTCACGGAGGACAATTTATTTTCCACCAGGATCCTGGTTAGGGAGGGTGGATGGTTTTGAGATGAAACTGTTCTAGCTCAGATCATCAGGCATTAGTTAGTTTCTCATAATGAGCACTAAATCACCTAGGTCCCTTGCATGCACAGTTCACAATAGGCATCTCACTTCTGTGAGATTCAGATCCCACCACTAATCTGACAGGAGGTGGGGCCCAGGCAGCAATGCTGTCTCATGGACAGTTCACCTCCTGCTGTGCAGCCTAGCTCCTAACAGGCCACGCACAGGTATAAGTCCACGGCCTTGGGGATGGGGATATCTGGTATAAGACCTATTTACATACAACGTTTTAGTAAATAATCCAACATTGTAACCAGTATCACTATCAATATACAGGACAAATCCATTATGATAAAAGGTTTCTTATGTCCTACTGCAGTTGATCTCCTCTCCTACTTTTGGTCCCATAGAACCACCGCTCTGCTTTTTGTCTTTATAGTTGTCTTTTCTTGCGTTTTATATAAATGAGTTCACATAGTAGTCTCTTGTGTTTTACTTTTCCCATTTAGCATAAAGTTTGGGGGTATAACTACGTTCATTTATATTGCTGAGTCTTAACTATTTCGTAAGTTCAGAGATACGATTTGTATTAGTCCATTCTCTCACTGTCATAAAGAAATACCTGATACTGGAGAATTTATAAAGCAAAGAGGTTTAATTAGTTCACAGTTCTGCAGGCTGTATAAGAAGCATTGCTGGGGAGGCCACAGGGAGCTTTTACTCATGGCAGAAGGCAAAGCCAGAGCGGACATCTTCACGTGCCTAGAGCAGGAGAAAGAGCGAGAGCGGGGAGGTACCACATACACACACAGCCAAATTTGTGAGAACTCTATCATGAGAACAGCACCAAAGTGGGGAAATCTGCCGCCATGATCTAATTACCTCCCACCACGCTCCACATCCAACATTAGGATTCACAATTCAACATGAGATTTAAGCAGGGATTTAGATCAAAATTATATCACCATTATTGTTTATCACCAATTGACAGCCACGTGTGCCGCTCTGAGGTTTGGGCGATTATGAAGAATGCTGCTATGAACATTCACATACCTATTCTTTTGTGAATACAGATACTTTCATTTCTTTTTGAGGAAATACCTAGAAGAAGAGTTCTTGGTTCCTATGTAAGCATATATTTAACTTTATAAAATACTGACATGTCATTTTCCAAAGTGGCAGCTTAGCTTTGCATTGTCAACTAACACAGGAGATTTCTGTTGCTCCACATCTTCAGAAACACTTGGCATGATTAGTCTTTTTAAATTTAGCTATTCTCATGAACACGCTAAGGTATCTTGACATTTTTATTTGCATTTCTCTGATAAATACTGATCTTCAGCATCTATTCATGTGCTTATTGGACTTTTTTTTTTACTAAATTCCTTTTTAAACATTTCACTCATTTTTATTTTTGTCTTAATATGTGTTGTGAATTTTTTTTTAGCTTTTCCAAGATATGTATAGCTATTCCCCAATCTGTGGCTTTTTTCTTTTGAAGAGTGAATATTTTTAATCATTATAAAGTCCTTTTAAAATTTTTTTAATTAAAATGTTAATAAAATTTTTATTTTTATGTTAATGAGTAATTTCTGTCTAACCCATAATTACAAATATTTTATTCTTCTTTCTCCTAAAAGTTTAATAATTTTCACTTCTTATATTTAGGTATGTACTCTATTTTGAGTCAATGTATGTACATACTTTGAAATAAGGGTCAAGGTTTTTTTTCCCTTATATTGTGTTTTATAGTTAATTTCTTAACTAAGCTGTCAAATGGCAAAGTCATCATAACCTACTTCATTTTAGTTCCTCGAACACATTACACTATTGACTTAATTCCAAGTGACAACAGTTAATTCAATTAACTGCTTCAACAAAGTAAGCTATAGGCTAACAGATGTCTATCTTTGAATAGTTACAGTTGTTGTTTTAGATTTTTATTTTGTTCTAAGTAAGCCAGGTGACTAACATTAGAATCCTTTTATTTCTCTGAAGGTCATTCGCCAGGGTCTTTTCTGCTGTGAATTATGTTACACTAAGTGTTTTTGGTTGCAAGCAATAGACACTCTGATTAGAATATGGGGAAAGGGACAGATGGGCAGGATATGTAGTAAGCTTGCATTAAGTGATGTCAATCACCTAGGCCTAAGTCTAACTGAAGTGATAGAATTCCTCACATATTTTAGACCAGCTCAGTAAATGACCTGAATATGCCTTGCTTCAAGACCCTCCAGAACAATCCTGGCAGTTGGAGAGTTGGGGGTGGCACGTGACAGGTGGGTTGTGACAGGAGTATTCAGGATCAGGCCAAATGCAATTATTTCATCTTCCTTAACAAAATTAGGTTTTATGGGAAGCACCTTTGTGAGTGCAAGGCTAGTTAAAGCCTAGCCTAGCTCAAGTCAAGAAAGGGAGCTCTACCCTTGAAAGCATAACCTGATAAGAATAAAAAGAAGAACCAAGAATAAAGAGAAGAAATTAATTCATATCCACTCTCTACTAGGAATCATGTATGTGCTTAGTAACCTTAGCTGTTATTGTATAATAATCATCTTGGTAAGTAAAATCATCCTCATTTTATTAATAAGAAAACTGAAACTCTGTGAGTTTAAATAAATTTTCCAGTCACCCAGGCAGTAAGTGGCAGGGCCAATTGGAACTCAGACCAACAGGATGCCTATGTGTGTGCCTTGAGATGTGGAAAATGGGAAGAGGTGTTCTATTAACTGAAAGGGGGATAGGACACTTACAGAAGGAAAACTAATATCAGCGTCCCTGTTCACAGTACTGAGCATGCAGGTTTTACATTTTTTTTTTTTTTTTTTTTTTTTGAGACGGAGTCTCAATCTGTCACCCAGGCTGGAGTGCAATGGCGCGATCTCAGCTCACTGCAACCTCTGCCTCCCAGGTTCAAAAGATTCTCCTGCCTCAGCCTCCTGAGTAGCTGGGATTACAGGCACATGCCACTGTGCCCAGCTAATTTTTGTGTTTTTAGTAGAGATGGGGTTTCAACATTTTGGTCAGGCTGGTCTTGAACTTCTGACCTTGTGATCCACCCGCCTTGGCCTCCCAAAGTGCTGGGATTACAGGCATGAACCACCGCTCCTGGCCGGTTTTACTATTTTAAATCAAATACCTTGGCAACACTTTCCTACAATTCTAAATTAGGTATTGTTATAGTCATTAAATTGTATTTGCCTTTAGACAAAGAGCTGCTGAAGGCAGAGAGGAGCAGACTGTGCACTTCAGCTTCCAGGTGGACAATAACCAACACCTCATTTGAGTGTTTACTCCAGGCTTTCACAATTTACCACAAGAGGAGGAAAAGGAGGATAATCTCTTCAAAAACACATGACAGTGCTGTACTCAGGCAGTCTCCCTTCCTGCCTAGTGATTGAGACAAGCATCCCAGAACATCCAGTCTGTCTCCACTCTCTCAAAGAACTCCTGGATATCCACTACAGCTTAATACAATGTTTATCTTCCTTTGAATAATGTGGCTGTGGTTTTGTTACAGTCACAAGGCCAGGAGGCAGTCCCAGCACTGCCTGCCTAACTTCGCAGGCCCTCACGCGGCATGCCAGGGTGGATTGCCATCTCAGCTTGTCCGGATGACATGCTAGAATCCAGAATCTGTGGTCTTTAAGTTAAATGATGCTTAAAGGGAGAGAGGAAGGGAATGGGAAGGGAAAGAAGGGACGGGCAAGTGGAGATGCAAGTGATCAGCCACTGTCAGAAAATGCTGGCAACCTCTAGAAGCCGGAAAAATCAAGAGTTTCTCACCTAGAGCCTCCAGGAGGGACAAGCCCTGCCATCAATATCCCTTTAACCAGTCAGACTTACTTTGGATATCTGCCCACCAGAGCTATAAGATAATAGAATTGTGTTGTTTTAAGACACTAGGCTACTGGTAATTTGTTACAGCAGTCATGAGAAACTAATACAACTCGTAAGGATATGCAGGTGTAAGAGCTAAAAAAAGTAAAATTTAAAAATAGAGAGCTGCTAAGGGAAACAGATATCAACTTGAATACTATAATGTAGATAACAATAAAGTAATACAATGAAGACTAAACTCCGATTTTTTTTGTTATCTTGCCCAAATTCCTATATAAGGGGATTGGGGAGTCATGTCCTACAAACCATAAATTCTCACCAGATGGGTTATATTTAACAGTATATATTGGGACTTACTTTCCAATCTGAGTCTGGCATAACATTATGTAACAAAGAAGAAAATCAAAATATTTTAGCCCAAAGCATTTTTCTTTGCCATATTTTGAAATGACCCTGCAAAGCCATCCTCCGTGGGTGAAAATTTGCATCTGTAAATAATTTCTATTAACATAGCTAGATATTTTTCTTTCAGGCCCTCCCAATCCCGTGGAGATTAACCAAGAGTCTGGAGCCACCCTTTTAAAGGTCTGAATAATAAACATTTGTCATCCATTGTCTCTAAGGGCAGCCACTACTGGACTTCAAAAGAACCTTGGTCTCCACAATCTTTTATCTTAACCTGAACGTTTCCTTTCTATGGACCCCAGGTCTTTAGACAAACTCCACCGATTGTCAACCAGAAAATATTTAAATTTACCTGTAGCCTGGAAGTGCCCCCTGGCCCCACTTCAAATTGTCCTGCCTTTCTGGAGCAAACCAATGTCTTTCTCAAATGTGTTTGATTGATGTCTTGTGCCTCCCTAAAATTTATAAAACCAATTTGCACCCTGACCCACTTTGGGCACATGTTCTTGGAGCCTCCTGAGGGCTGTGTCATGAGCCACTGTCATTCATATTTGGCTATGAATAAACCTCTTCAAATATTTTACAGAGTTTGACTCTTTTCATAAACAAAGATAAAGAAAGAAAGGGCTGTTCAAATACATCACAAAGACTGACACTTAAAAAGTATACTTTTAAAAGTTAAACTAACTTTAGAGGAAGTGAAAAGAGAATAGTTTCTGCTGAGAGTTGAATTAGAGTTCAGTAGCTTTCACCAATATTTTTCACATTTTGTGTTTGTGGGTGTGTGTGTGTAAAATGAAATAAAGCGGCGATAATTTCCCTAAACTTCAAAGAGATTCGGGCTGTGATTATAAGAATAATACTGAGTTCATGATAGGGTTGATGACAAAAGCATTAGAAACAAGACATACACTTAGACATTCTCACATAATAATTCTGAACTCTAAGAAGAAGAGAACATTTTATGATTTTCCAGAGGGAAAGGACTAATTCTTTATAAATAACATGAAATTGAACTCACATGAAAATTCCAACATGAAGTTGTTGGAATAATTTGTGTGGATCACAAAGAGAATCAGGTGATAACACTATAATCCTCCAATATATTTTTGTCAAGATAAAAAAAAATATTTGCAGTTGACAATAGGCATCTCATAGAATAGAACACCAAAGTAACTCCAGTGAGGGAATAATTCCAGAAAGAACTCACACAAAATCATTAGATGATTCAGAGGGGAATGCAGCAACTATATTTGGAGATCAAAGAGCAAAGCAAAACCTTTAACTGATTTCATGTCATGCATGTATGGGAGAAATGGGGAGGTTAAAACCCTCTAAAGGTCTCCTCAGCTTGATCTATTGATTTCGTACAATTATTCAGATATATATTTGATTAGATGCATAAACTAGGTACTGTCCTTCAAGAAAACATAGCCAAATTCCCAAGTTAACAAGAAAAAAGATGGGAATACATGTGTAGTTACAGAATCAACCCAGTGACAACAAATATAGTTGTAAAGAAGATACAATAAAATAAATAGAATGGTAAAGATAAAATGAAGCACTAAATATGAATAGAATTTATTTTCCAGTTAAAACACAATATCGTCAAACTGAGTTAATGAGCAAAATTAATTGAGATGCTGCTTATAAGAAACAAATATAAGGAAAAAAAATTTTAAAGGCTAAACATAAAAGGTTAGTCAAAGATATACCAGACAGATAGATGCATATCAAACAAAAGCAAAACGACAAAATTAACATCAGACAAAATGAAATTTATTAGAAACACTGAACAAGAAAGAGATATAATGCACTGTGACATTAACAGTGGGATAGTCAGAAAAGTTTATATCTCAAACAACAAAGCACCCAAATTTATTTTGTCAGGGTTCTTAGATACAAAGAGAATCCACTTAAGATAGCATCAGCAAATAGGAGTTTATTAAAGGTTATGTGGTCATTTTCACAATCTCTGAGAAGGCCAGCAATAAGATTAGAGGCTGCAGAAGAACGATGCAACCAAGAGCACCACCCAGCCACAAGACCAGACTTCGTTAGCAGAAACTTACCTGTTGTCTCTTCAATCATTTTATCTCTGATAGTAAAAGCTGGACTCTAGAAGCTTCACAGTTAATGTAGAAAAAAATCAATGCATTTGGTATTGTTGCACCTGAAGATCCAAATGTGCAAAGTGTGGTTACCACTTTATATTTTTTGATATGCATTGAAAATGTTATATAAGGGTTAACTTCTAAATTGGCAGGAAATAGAAAGTAGTAAAAAAAAAAATGTGTATTCAAAGGGGCAAGAAAAAAAGAAATTGAAGAGGTCTGATAAATAGAAAGCATGCAAGCACACAATTAACACAGAAAAAGTCTAAATAGACCAGTAATTACAATAAATATGTAACTTAAATGTGCCAGCTAAAGGATAAATCTCTAAGACATGATATAGAATCAACCTATACACAGTTTAAAAGGGAGAGTTCTAAATTCTAATGATACATAATGGATGAAAGCAGAACATAGAAGGCTGTGTGTCAGAAGTTGTAGCCTAAGGAAAGGTTGGCCACCTTGATCACCTCTTCAGCACCACACTGAAACACCTCAGTCTCACTTTGCTAAGAGCCATGGCCATACATTATTCTGTAGCTATTGTGGATGATGACCTTCTTTAACCAACCGCATGAAGGCAGAAATGATGCCTCCTCACTTCACATGTGTGCCACAAATCTTAATTTTTTCCCACAGAGTGTCCCTGACAAAGTGTGAGACATTTGCTCAGTAAAGGTCTAAATGCGAAAAAAAAAAAAAAAAAAAAAAAAAAAAAAACCTCATAACACTTGTCTAATAATCAGAAAAACATCAGACATATCAGACAAATTGCAATTGAAGAGCATCTTATAACACACCTGAAAATGCATTTTTCACAAATGTCAAGGTCATCAAAAACGAGTAAAGTCTGAAAAATGGCATATCCAAGAGAAACCTAAGGAGACGTAACAACTAAGTGTAAAGTGATATCTTGAATCTGGGACAGAAAGAGGCATTAAGTAAAACTAGGAGATCTGCATATAATAAACTTTAGTTAATAACATATTAATATTGGTTTATTAATTGTAAGAAATATACCATACTAATGTAAGGCATTAGTACTAGCAGAAACTATGTACATGGTGAGGGGATAGATGAGAACTATCTGGTTAATTGCTCTGCACACATTAAACTGTTCTAAAAGTAAAGTACATATATTTGTAAAGAAATTAACATCAATATCTTCAAATTTTGGCACTATTTACTAGAAAAAGTGTTTAGAAAATGTGATAAAAATATGACATTTACATTAGTTTGTAATGCATAAAGCACCTACCAATAAATCTATCAAAAGCTATGTAATTCTTTATATGGAGAATTGAGATTATTTATAAGAAAACATTTATAAGGTACCATATACATGAATTAGATGACTTAATATAAGAAAAATGTTGAATTTTTTCAAATTGATCTATCAATTTATTGAAATTCTAGTAAAGCAAAAAGTCAACCAGGGTGTGGTATTTGTGTGTACCTGCATGTAAGTGTGCACATGCTTGTGTGCATGAGACTATGGTTATAATCTCTTCAGATAATTCTCTACTAACTTGCAAGTTAAAAGCCCAAGAGTGAAGAATACAAACTGTGAAGACATCCCTTAGAAGATACGACATACAATTATGAAACTACAGTACTTAAGAGTGAGATACTGACACGAGAATAGACACGTAAGACCTATGGAAACATAAGAAGGAGTCCAAAAATACAGTCCAGAATTCTGACATTGTAGATTATAGGGAAAAGTTGGATGCTTCAGTGAGTCATGCTGGAAAGACTAGTATCCATATTTATAAATAAAATGAAATTCAACGATCCAGCTGGATTATAGATATTCATAATTAAAGTCAAACAACTATAGAAGAAATAAAGAAAGCTAAAGATAAGATGTCACATTTTATGGTATAATTTGTTAGCCAACATACACAATGTAAACTGTAAAGGAAAAGACTAATAAATCAATGTCTTTCAAAATTAACAATGTCTGTTAACCAAATGGTCACGGACAGATCCCCAAAACAAGCAGCACAAGGATGGGAAATATGTGCAAGATGGAGGAAAGATATACAGCAATGGAGGAATGATATGCAAGATAGACAGAAGAATCCATATGAAATGTTCAGAATTACTAAAGACAACCTAGTGGAAAAGTAAGTGCACAAAACAGAACAGAAAGTAGGAAACATCAAAAGGCCAGAAACATAAGGAACAATGTTTAAATTTAGTAATATGAATAGATCCCCAGAGTCACCATGCTGAGCAAAAGATTTAAGTTATATAAGCATTCATAAAATAAATAGTTTATATGAAACAGGAATACATTAATATATTATGTATTCTCTATATATCCATATATATATATATATATCCATTATATATACACATACATATATTTATATTTATAATGTTTTTTCTCTTTTTAAAAAAGGAAAGGAAATGAATGGAACTAAAAATGAAATTATATTATTTTATGGGTGTAATGGGGAGTTGGGTGAAGAAGAAGCAGCAAACTGGATAGTTCATTTTATTGGTCAGACTTTATAATTAATTATTGTTCTCACATATATCATCTATTAAAGAAATATAGTAAAAAATATTCTAGTTTATGCATTCCAAATAATCTACTAAGATCATGAGTAAAATGATGGTTTAACATCAGCAAATATACACATAGAGAAAAAATACGCTCATGGTAATGCTTGCTGAGAAGGTAAAACTTGAAGTCCAGTAGGTACTAAGAAACACTTAAAATAAAATTATTTTTATAATTAACAAAGGTGATGAGACTAGTTTCTGAAACTCAACACTAATGATTTTGCTATATGTTAAAACATTAAATCTATTTTAATAAAATTAAAAATAAGAATATATGACAATGAATTTCAAATAAATTAGACAATAAATGTAAAAGAAAGTTAAAGTAGATGTAAGAGAAGAATATTTTCATTAAATTAATAGGCTGAGAAATAAATGGCATGTCAATTTTTATGAAAATAAAACTTTCTTTAGAAAACTTTTAGAATTGTTTCTAGAAAAATGTAAATAATATTTTGATAATATATATATTTCCAATACTTGTAAAGATTCACAAATTGTTTTAGATAATTCAACTACAAAGAGTATTTTAAAATGAACGAAATATTTACATAAAATAATTCAAATGGCAAAAACATATGAAAATAAGTTAACACTCACTAATGAAGTAATTGTTTGTATTAGTTCCCACAATGTCTCATCCCTAATATTAATTCTGTGATTTTATCTTTTTTTGTTTCATATTTAAATTTTTAGCAGTTTCAATAAAATCTTAAGAGTTTATATTAGTTATCACAAAGTAGAAAGACAAGCAAAATTTGATTTGGTATAATTTAAACTACCTGACCTGTTAACCTTATAATACACTTTTAAAATAACCAAACTTGATCAAGTTTTGAGATGATTCAGCACTACTCTAACCCTCCCATCACTTATGTCTTGAAAGTGTCACTAGAGGTAAATTTGTTTGTGACAACAGTATTGTAAGAGCTTAGAAGATCGTTTTGGATAAAGTGAGGTTGCACAAAAAATAATTTTAGCTTTTTGGGGTGTATGTGTGTGTGATTACACTGGTTGTGGTATATAGTCTAGGCTTTGTATTTTTGGTTTGTCATAGTTTTTAAGTAAAAATGGAAAGTGGCACCCTGAAAGAGCACAAAATTTAAGGGGTGATAAGTGCTGAAAGCTCTATTGCCAAACTACAGACAATGAGGAAAAGAAAATAAAACACTTAAGTTTAGGCAAGTACGTAATCTAATAGAATGATAAATGTCCGGCTAGCTGAAGACACTACACAGGAATGCAGAGCTGGGAATCGGAGTGGCACATCTCTAAGTTAGTCATAGGAACCCAGTTGAGATCAGTGGGAGGAGGGGCCCACTGGGAAGAAGAAGATATATGAGCAATAAAATGCAATAAAGGTGAAATTTAGCTCTCCTGGTGTCTTCATATAATTAATACCTTTTTTTATTCTCAGTGAAACAATGATGTCTTTTAAAATGTATTTTTAAAAGACATCATGTTTTCACTCAACCTATTAATAGCTACGAGTACAAGTAAGAAAGCCAAACATACAAATCAGACGAACAAAAATATGAAGCAGTACTTTAGTACTTAATACAGTAACTAAAAGACAGGGAATGAGAATGCAAGATAAGCATCTTAACAAGAATAAAAATGGCAGCTGGAAGGGCAGGGCTTCAGAGTTAGAAGCAAAGAGAATTTGCATAGGTATTAAAGTATTATTGTCAGGAATGAGATGGAGAACGATGTCGACTTTTTTTTTCAGTTCAAAGTATAACAAATACAAATGTTAGGTAGTTCTTTTTGGTAACCCTAAAGTTATATTAAATTGCATTATGATATTTCCATCTACATTGCTATCAAGCCCCTGAAGAAGACAATGTCTAATGAACAGGAGCTGGAAACCAAACATCTCCCTCAGTAACCTGAGGGAAGGAGCAGCGAGACCCAGAAGAGGCTCTGAGCATATCTAAAGAATGCTATATCGATATTTTATATTAAGGCTTATTATGACATAATTTACATACAGAAAATTCACCACTTTTAGTTGGATAGTTCTGGGAGTTTTAACAAATGTCGATATAGTACATGTAAGCACCGCTTCCATTCCCACTGATCTAACAAACTCCTATTTTCTTTTTTGGAGTCAAATGATCTCCCAAAACACTACACTCTCTCAACCACAGAGTATTCTAGCCCTATGATTTTGGCTTTTAAGGAAAGTCACATAAATCTATTCATGCATTTTGTATCATTTGCATATGGCTTCTTTTACTTTGCACAGTTTTTTTAACTTCATTCCTGTTTTTGCATGTATTTTTTCCTTTTTTAAAAAATTGCTGAGTAATATTCCATTGTACACATGTACAACAGCTTGTCTATTTACCAGATGATGAACAATTGGACGATTTCCACTTTGGGACTCCTAAAATAAAGGTGCTATAATTATTTGTATATTTGTTATTTCATGGCATCTGTTGCATTTGTTTTTGGTAAAAAACTAAACTTGGTATTGGTGAGTCCATAGGTAAGCAAATGCTATCTTCTAGAGAGACATCTACATTGTTTTCCAAAGTATCTGAACAATGTGTTTCATTATCACCAGTAATGTAGAGTTCTAGCTTCTCCAGAACTTCTCTAGCCATTTTTTTTTGAATTTTAAAATGTTAGTTATAGTACTTACATTGTAAGATTTTATGGTGATTTTAGTTGTATTTTCCTTATAATAAATAATGAGTATCTTCATATGTATGTATTTGCATTTTTACATCTTATGTGGTAAACTGTAACAATCTGCCCATTTTTTCGTTTTGAGTTGAGAAGGTATATTTATTGAAGTATATTAGTTCTTTATCCAATATGTGCTTTTGCAAATGGTTTTCCCATTCTATGGCTAGCCTTTTTATTTTCTTCATAATACCTTTCAAAGAGCAGATCTTTGTAACTTGGTTGACATTTAATTTATCAATGTTTCTTTTATGATTTGAGATTCTTACATCTAGTAACTCTTTGCCTCGACAAACATTATGCAACATTTCTTCTATATTTTATTTTTGACTTCCTATAATTTTAATTTGTTCTATATTTCTATCTTGGATTTATTTTGAATTGGATGTTGTCTACAGTGTGAAGACATTAGATACTTCCTTCCCTTCCTTCCCTTCCTTCCTTCCTCTCCTCTCCTCTCCTCTCTTCTCCCTCCCCTCCCCTCCTCCCTCCTCTCTTTCTTTTCTCTCTCCTTTTTCTTTCTTTCTGCCTGTCTGTCATCGAGGCTGGATGAAGTGCAGTGGTGTGATTCTAGCTCACTGTAGCCTTGAACTTCTGGGCTCATGTGATCCTCCTGCCTCAGCTCTCATGTAGCTGGGACTACAGGCATCCACCACCATACCTTGCTTAAAATATTTTAATATGGTTACGCAACTAATTCGGTACAATCATTGGAAAAGACTACTGTTCTCTATTGAATCTGCTTAGCACTTCCATTAAAAATCAGCTGATCATACATGTGTGAGTTTCTTTTCTAAACTTTCTAGTTGATTTTATTACTATGTCTACCTTAGGACAATACCACAATGTCTTAAATAATGTATTTTTGTGTTGTGTGGATATATTTGATACCTTATTTTTTTAAGACATTTGTCCTCCAACTAAGTTTATTTTTAAACCTTTTGTCTATTCTAGACCCTTTACTTTTCCTTATGCATATTAGAATTAGTTTGTCAATTTCTATAAAAATACCTGGTTAGATTTTGGTTGGCATTGTGTTGAATCTTTCAAGCTGTGGATATAGTAAATTTCCCCAATAATATCAGTATTCCATTATTTTCTTAATCAATAATTTATAAATTTTAGCATAAATATCCATAACATTTTGTTAGTTTATCTAAAAAATTTTCGTTCTTTGATAATATTATAATTAGTGTTTTTTAAAATTTCAGCTTCAAGTTGTTCATTTGTAGACTATAAAAGCACAGTTCATTTTTTTATTGAACTTGGATTTTGCAACATTAATACACTTATTGCTTTTAATAGCTTTTTTGAAAATAACTTATTACTTTTCTATGTTAACAATCATGATAGTAGCAAATAAAACCATTGATGTTCTTCCCTTCTGATTTTTCTGCCCTTCACATCTTTTTCCTTCTCTATTGCAGTGTCCATATCTTATCTCAAACACAATATTGAATATAACTGGGAAAAGTAGACACCCTGGCTTTGTCTTGTCCCCAATATCAGGAAGAAGGCACTTAGTCCATTAACTTTACTAGGCATAATGCTAGATGCAGCTTTGTAGAAGATTCCCTTTACCAGGCTAAGGAATTTCAGTTATGTTCTTGTTTGCTGAGCCTTTGTAGCTTATTGGTTATATTTTGTTTTTATTCATATATAATTAGTCTTTCATTAAATTTTAAAAATTCCTAGCTATTTCCTCCACAAATCTTTTTTTCCCTAGATTTTTCTCTCTCCTTCTTCAGAGAATTCAGTGGAAAGTATAGTATTCCACTTATATAATCTCACAGCACTTTATTTTTTCACTTTTTTTTTAATTCTTCAAGTTAAATAACAAGCCTAACCTGCCTTCATGTTCATTATTCAGTCTGTTCTGAATTCCCCTTCTTCATGCATTTTTCTATCTTTTTTATTTAGGTCCTTTGACAAACATATCATAGTTATTTTAATGTTCCAAAATAGGGAGAATCTCTGGGTATGGTTTTATTCTTGTCATTTTTATTAGATTCTGGACATTATGTTTAGAATAGTAAAGATTGAGATAAGTAGTATTTATACCTGGAAACAGGCATCACTCTCATTCTCTGTGTGGAAAATGAGGTCCCTCCAGTCAGCATTGCAGGTGATTTTTGGAATTGTTATGGTTACCTTCAGGACACCTAAGTCTTTACATTTCTGCAAGGGTGGAAGCCTGGTGTATAATGCTTAGGGTGAGGCCTGGGTTCCACAATATTTTCTTGAGAGTTCCAGTCCTATCCTCAGTTTCCAGCTGCCCCTGCCCAGCACTAGCTTGCATTTGCTTACTACTTTGTGCCAGGTATATAGAGGAAGTGTTCTTTCTGGGTTCTACAGGCCCAGTCTCAATCTTAAAAAGGTGCCGTGTGCCTGAGCCTCTGCAATGAAAATTATAAATACAGTGAAATTTATTTTCCTCCCCTTTATTTCAAACAAAGTCTGAGTTGTGATAGGAAAAGAAATGACTTAAAAGGGGAAGGGCTTTCTGCCTCTCACACAGCAATATTTGAGGTTTTCTTTCTTCTTCTTCTTTTTTTTTTTTTTTTTTTGAGACAGAGTCTTACTCTATCTCCCAGGCTGGAGTTCAGTGGTGCGATCTCGGCTCACTGCAACCCCAGCCTCCTGGGTTCCAATGATGCTCCTACCTCACACTCCCAATAGCTGGGACTACAGGTGCCCACCACCATACCTGGCTAGTTTCTGCATTTTTAGTAGAGGCGGGGTTTCACTATGTTGGCCAGGCTGGTCTTGAACTCTTGACTTCAAGTAATGCACCCGCCTCAGCCTCCCAAAGTTCTGGGATTACAGGAATGAGCCACCGCGCTCGACAGTAGTAGACGTTTTTTGTGTGTCATGAAGAATCCTGTGCTCATAGTTTGTCCTCAGTGACAGGCACCATTATCTCCTCTTCGCCACCTCAAAAAGCCTGGGCCTTGGGAGTTAGACAGTTTTCTGTCCCTTCCCCACTGGTTTAAAATTCCTGCTTAGCATAAAAGGAGGATGAAAGGAACAGGAGGGATTACGGTTTTGTGTGTCACTAAAGGGAACTCTCTCTAGACTTCTCTCTGTCCCAAACTTCGTCTTGAATACTTGGTAGAAAAATAGCTCATGAGCCAATACAGATACCTCTTGGACTTGGGACTCACAGTTATTCAAAACTGTCTTATTAGCCCATGTTTACTCATTTTCAAAAACTAATTAAAACTGTGGCTGTTTGCTTCTTACTTACTTTGATGGTGGCCAACTCTCTTGTGCTCCCCCACCAAGGAGAGCTCTCTCCTCAGAGACATTCACCGCTCTTTATGAATCGGTTCAATTGACTGCCTTGTGAACCCAAGTATCAAATGAACTTAGCTTTGGAGGGCTGGCCAGAATTATTGCTTTAGGTTAAATAACAAAGAGATATGAAAGTCAGAGCCTCCATGTAAATTTTTATCATTAAAATTCCACTGTTTTTTGTGTATGTTATGCTTTCTTCATTAGATTCATTCTCAAGTATTTATGTTGTTTGATATTATTTTCACTTAATGATATGTATATGATATTTACATGTTGTTTATATATAGCATATTTTTGCTGTAATGACATTAGAAATTCATTTATATGATATTTACATATTATTTATATATAGCATACTTTTGCTATAATAATATTAAAAATTCATTTAATTTTGCAGAGTATCGTTGCTATATCAACATTGTTAAACTTAGTGATACAATTAAAATTGTCTATAGAATATTTTGGATGTTTTTATGTATACTTGGTAGATTTTTAAATGATTATTCACGGCCCCTCTATTTAAGAGGAGTGCATTTCTTGACTTGTAGACTTCCTTTAAAGTAAAACTATAGCAGCAACAGCCTAGGTTATGCTGCAGTAGTGAAAATTTTGGTAAAGTTGTTGCCTGAGATAATCTGAAAGGTAGAAAATACACCAGAAATGTCTGTGGCTTTATGAATGGGAATTTGTAATTAGCCTGTTTGCCATGACCTATAATAAAGAGACTGATTTAAAAAAGAAAGAGAGAAAGAAAGAAAATCATGAATTTTCTCATGGATAGAGTAAGAGCAAGATTCTCTTGTGGTTTTCTACATTTCAGGCAAAATGAGACTCTAAATGTTGAAGCATTTTAATGTAAATTTCAGATAATAGAACAGGAAAAATTTTGAGTTCTAAAATCCCTATGCTGTCCTGGTGTAGTGGCTCATGCCTGTAATCCCAATATTTTGCCAGGCCAAGCAGGAGGATTGCTTGAGCCTAGGAGTTTGAGACCAGCCTGGCAAATATTGTTAGACCCTATGGGTGCTTAAAATTAAAAAAAAAAAAAAAATAGCCAGGCATGGTGGTGCATGCCCTGTAATCTCAACTATTTGAGAGGCTGAGGCGGGAGGATCACTTGAGCTGTGAGGTTGAGGTTGCAGTGAGCTGTTATTGTACCATTCCACTCCAGCCTGTCTCAAATAATAAAATAAAATAAAAATAAAATCCCTATGCTATATATTTATTTATTGACTTCTGTTTCAAGTCAGTGACTGTCTTTTATAGCGATGTTAGAGGCGACGCATGCCCGGAATGTTTTCTAAGTTAAAAGGGTTGAGCAGCTTGAATCCTGTACACCTAGAAATGTACACTTGCAAATACTCATTAGGTCTATAACTTCCAAAGATAATAAGGAATGTTTTCAACATACCTCTTACTATCCTGACTGTCACATAAGATCTTGAGTTTTTGGCTCTGAATTTCTCTCTTTAACTTTTTATTGTGATCAAAAACACATATAATGAGATCTACTTGCCTAACAAAGTTTAAATGCACAGTACAATAGGATTAATTCTAAGCACGATATTGTAAGGCAGATCTTAGGGCTTTTGCATCTTGCAGGAATGAAATTCTATACTCTCTGAACACAACTGCCCACTCCCTCATTCCACTCCCCTGCCAGTCCCTGGCAGCCACCATTCTACTTTCGCATTTTTGTGATATTGACAAGTTCAGATACTTCACATAGTGTAGCAATGCAATATCTGTCCTTCTATGACTTGTTCACTTTACAAAATGCCTTCAACATTAATAAACCTTGAGGTTATTATTTTTAACTTTTGCTCCCAATCTCTTATTCTAGCATTACCAAAGTACTCATTGTAATAGGTCATTCTTGCATTATGAAAAAGAAATACCTAAGGCTGAGTGATTTATAAAGAAAAGAGGTTTAATTTGTTCACAGTAATGCAGGGTGTACAGGAAGCTTGCTGCCAGCATCTGCTTAGCTTCTGATTAGGCTTCAGGGTGTTTTACTCATGGCAGAAGGGGAAGTGGGAGCAGGCACATCGGATGGCTCAACCAGGAGCAAGAGAGAGGCAGCAAGCACACTTTTAAACAACCAGACCTGCTGAGAACCAACTCCCTTGCTATTCTGAGGTTGTACCCAGCCATGAGGGATCCACCCCCATGACCCAAACACCTCCCACCAGGCTCCACTTCCCATACTGGGGATTACATTTCAATTCAGATTTTGGCAGGGACAAATATGCAAACTATATCACCTATTTATCCTACATTAGGGAAATTTGACATATTAAGGCTAAATATCATTTGCAGCATTAGAAGTTAAATAAAACCTCAAAGACAAATCCATTCTTGTCTCTTTGATCACGCTACATCTTTTTAAAAGTAAATCTTTGTATTGTATCTTGTATCAAATAGTCTTAAAGTGAGCAATGCCACAATAAGAAAATGACAAAACTGAAAATAGTTATTAAGTATCTCTGCAAGTTTAAATCCCAGAGCAAAACTTGCAGGAAATTGCAACAGCAGTTACATTGGTGGCCAAAACCAAAATGAAGTCAGTGAGTTGGGGACAGAACATGGAAAGAGAAAAATCTAAACTTCTAAATAATTGACATTTATAGCATCAAAATGCATCACATGTGGAAATAATTATGGCTAAAATTCATTGATCTGACATTATCATCTGTTTCACATTACTGATTCTTCCAAATAAACAAGTGTAACTGATGTTCGTGTGATATGATAGAAAAGGAACAAGATTCAGAGTCATTGCCATAATTTATATTCCATATTCAACTGTCAAATGACTTTAGATCAACTATTGAATCCCCAAATCCTGGTTATTCATCCCTAAAATCAGCAATAACATCTAGCTTCTAGAGTTCTGAAATTTAAAGAAATTAATGCTATATAGAACACCTAGTCCAGTTCCAATCACATAGAAAGTATCAACTTTCACTCCTTTAGTCTTAAAAAAGTTTTCAAAAGTCCTTTGTAGAGCTTTATTCTTCCACCTGCTTTTTCAGTGGAGAGGCACCTAGCACAGATTCTCCTCTGAGTAGCTCTAGGTCATCATATACACCCTTCTTTCTTTGAAGTCCTCTATCAATTACTGTCAATGTAATTCAAGTAGCAATTAATCACTGCCTACCTTGTGACATCTCTTCTTTTGTGGTTTTGCATGGCTAATCAGCAGCTTGAGTTTTAAATGAACTCTTGATGACTTTCTCTATTAGTTTGTAAGCACCTTAAAAGCTGAGGTTTTCTTTAAGGTTTTTTCTTTCAACAATGTTTTAGGGAACACAGTAAAAGGAAAAGTTGTTGCTGCTACTTTTTAAAAAAATAAAGCTTGCTTATGTAAATACGTTTTAAATAACATACTTAGGGGCTCCAAAATCATAACAGGATGGATTGTCACTGCACCAAATGGTCCTATCAAACCATTTTTTTTTTTTTTGAAACAATGTTTTGCTCTTTTTGCCTAGGCTGGAATGAAATGGTGCAATATGTGTTCACTGCAAGACCTCTGCCTCCCAAGTCTAAGAGATTTTCCTGTCTCAGCCTACAGTGTAGCTGGGATTACAAATGTTCACTACCACTCCTGGCTAATTTTTTGAATTTTTTTAGTAAAGATGGGGTTTTACCATGCTGGTCAAGCTACTCTCCAATTCCTGACCTCAAGTGATCCACGCGCCTTGGCCACCCAAAGTGCTGGGTTTACAGGTGTGAGCCACTGTGCCTGGCCTAAACTATTATTTTTGATAGCTATTTTTTAAATTTAATAATTTTGTTCTCTTTAATGTGTCTTCCTTAAGTAGTTCATCTCACCCAGCTTCAGGGTTTCTAAAATGTGTTTTATTACCACAAATCAGCTCTTATATCAGTGCATTTCCTTTATTTTATCTTGAAGCTAATCAATTCTGATGACCTGAAGAGTCCACCAATCAAACAAGTGGATATGCTTTGTAAAAATAATTTTGCTTGGCTGAACGCAGTGGCTCACACATATAATCCCAGCACTTTGGGAGTCCATGGCGCACAGATTATGAGGTAAGGAGATCAAGACTGTCCTGGCTAACAGGATGAAACCCCGTCTCTACTAAAAAAAAAAAAAAAAAAAAAAAAAATTAGCTAGGCATGCCTATAGTTCCAGCTACTTGGGAGACTGAGGCAGGAGAGTGGCTTGAACTTGGGAGGTGGAGGTTGCAGTGAGCTGAGATCATGCCACTGCACTCCAGCCTGGGCAACAGAGCAAGACTCTCTTTCCATATATATAGTTTTTTTGCTCAATAGCACATGGGGCCATATGCTGTAGCTCTTTGTTCTAAGTGAGATTTACCTCGTTTTTCAAAATGTAGTGCTTTGGTAGTTGTACTGAAACATTGGAGAGAATTGTTAAAAATATAGATTTTTGCCATAAATAAATATTCTGATTAAGGAAATAATATAATTGTGATTGCCAACTAAGAAATCACAGTTGATCTAAAGTTCAAAAAAAATTATGAACTTAGCAATTTATTGTGCCAAACAACCTTTCCCTCTTTACCTTCCTAGATCATATGCCATTTCTTGACTGCATTTTTTTTTTTTTTTTTTTTGAAGAAGCCTCACTCTGTCGCCCAGGCTGGAGTGCAGTGGCGAGATCTCAGCTCACCACCATGTCCACCTCCTGGGTCCAAGCAATTCTCCTGTCACAGCCTCCAGAGTAGCTGGGCCACAGGCACGTGTCACCATGCCCGGCTAATTTTTTTGTATTTTTAGTGTGGGGGGGGCGGGTTCACAGTGTTAGCCAGGATGGCCTGGATCTCCTGAGCTCACTATCCGCCTGCCTCTGCCTCCTAAAGTGCTGGGATTACAGGCATGAGCCACCGCACCTGGCAACGCACCTTTAATTTCTTTATAGTTTTTATTTTTGTTCATATTTTAATTTTTGTTTCTTTATACTACATATATTTGTTGATTTATATTTCTGGCCCTGGATAATGATCTTTTCCATAGTTCGTACTCACTCTTTCTGCCATAAATATGTTACAGGTAAGCATGCGTGCACACACACACACACACACACACACACACGCACAGCTTTTAAAAATCTTAACTATACACAGGTTTTAAGGCAAGGGCTTCATACTTCTCCATAATTCTATTTAAGTCTCACAAATATCCTATTTCTGAGAGGAATTCAGAAAATATGGAAACAGAGATCGGTAAAATAAAGTAAGTTATACAAAGTTATATAGCTGGAATTTACCAGAAAATATTTTTAACTCAAGATCTTCTATGTCCGGAGACATGCTACTGTTAACCTCCCCAGAGAGAGATTAAGGACTTCCAGAATTTCTTCTTTAGATATTATGAGCAATGCCTAAATAATCATTTATGTTTATGGCATCATTTACCAAAGAGTAAATTGATGTGTGTTGGCAAAGAACTATAATGTTATCTGCTTTCTAACAGCTCCATTTCTATAAAGTTGATATGAATAGCAACAAAAATTCTCTGAAAAAGCTAACTCAGTTGCTAAAAAATTTCTACATACAAAAATGAAACAGATATTTAGATTTAATATGTGCTTGTTATTGATCTTGTATTTTCCTGTCACTTTTTACTAAAATACTGTATGTTTATTAACGTGATGATGATAATGTAGCAAATCCACCTTGATGAGTAGATATAGGTCTTGTGCATTTCACTCATCTTTCTCTCAAGAGAAACAACTCACTTTAAAGTTGATGTATAGGCAAAACAGGTTAAGGAGATGAGACATGAAGGGAACTTAGGGGAATTCTGAGAGTCATTTGCTTTGACAGCCAAATCGAATACTGGACATTAATATAAATTGTGTTCTAACATGACGGAACAATGACAGATTTAAACACATACACATAGATGGAGAGAGAGAGAGGATATATGTATTTGCACCCTTCATGCCTAACTGTTAAAAGAAAACTCAGATGACCATAACATTACTATGTTATATATATGCTAATGTCTTTACTCTCCCAAATCTGTTTCTTTTGCTTTTGCATCAAATAACCCTCTTCTCATATTTTTGCCTAACCAGCTTTTTCCCATCCCTCAAGAAACGTCTCCACAGTTAAATGTGCACCATTTTTTAGTGGATTTTCAAAATTCCTAAGTTTTCTTTCCCCCATGAGTCTGATACATTTATTTGCAGATATATTTGCAGTCATCATTTAACTACCATTTAAGACAGTGGCTGATATAAGCCTTCTCAGCATCAGTTATTGTCAGTTATACTTGACCAGCATTAGATTGAATGGAACAGTCACTGTGATTTTCATCTGCTTGAGTGTAAACTCCCAGAGGATGGGGACTTTCTGATTTCACTAAAAATAATGTACATAATGGACATTGCTAACTATTTGTTGAAAATGTACTAATAAAAGATGACAACAATAAACACTTGGGACCACTAGAAAGGGGAAGTCAGGAGGAAAGTAACAGTATAAAACTATTTTATTTTTATATAGTTCCTACAACTTGAGTGACGAGATTATTTTTATTCCAATCTCAGCATCACACAATCTACCGTGTAATGTATCTGCACAGGTACCACGAAATCTAAAATAAAAGTTGAATTTTTTAAATGAGAAATAGGAAAATATCATACAAAATAAATTTTAAAGAATTGGGAATAATGTCTGTCACTTACACTATTATGATGTTATACACACACACATATATGTTTGTTCAATAAATAAACTATATATAAGGTAAATAAATTATTAGCAATTATATAAAGTTCAAAGTAATAAAATAATTATTTTCTTAATGCAAATAAGAAATACATGTCTTCCCTTATGTAAAATGTGACACATGGTGTTTAATCATGAGTACTACTTAATTATTTTTCTATGAGCATGCACTAAGAAAACATAAATTTAAGATAAAATACTATTTTGCTTGGCAAAGTCAAACTCATGTTAAAACATAGATAGAACTTTAATTTGACAGGCAAAAACTGCTTTCATGTTTTGAGTTCTTTAACTTTTTAAAATAAATCATAAATATATATTTTCTGATTGATGTTTGTAGTACTTACTTAGAAATAACATAATGAGTGTGGATAACTGTTTTCCCACTAAGAAGATAGATGTAATTACTTCTATATGTCCTTTTTTAAAACACAGTTTTCTGTAGTACTAGGGTCATCCTGAAGCAGCAAACAAACCTGATCAAATAAATGTGTCTATTGTATTCATAGATCGTCTTGAGGCACATTAACATAATTATTACCAACTTTATGCTCATCATTGATTTCTTACATTTAATATTATGAATGCTTCCCATCTTTAACCACTGAACTCTAGTGGATCTTAAAATATAAAACTGAGGATAAAAACAATTTAAACCTATAGATTAATCAAAATAACTTTGAGTGACAAGCTATTATGAGCCATATGTGACATTAAATAGGTGTATTTAATAGATGGAATAAGAAGTTCCAGGATCTTGAACAAAAATAAATGAATGGTTGATGTGTCCCAGTTTAATTGCTCCAATCCATATGTATCTTGTCCT
The DNA here is from genome assembly GCF_009761245.1 of Sapajus apella. Taxonomy (NCBI): domain Eukaryota; kingdom Metazoa; phylum Chordata; class Mammalia; order Primates; family Cebidae; genus Sapajus; species Sapajus apella. Next base: position 3,643,369 of record NW_022437060.1, read on the forward strand.
TTGTGGATATATTAATGTCAGGCTCCATTATCATCAATAGTTTTCTATTGATGATAGGTTACTTAACATTGTGCCTGTTAGTGATCCCTGAATAAGGCTTCTAAGCAAACAGTATTTTGGAGCTACAGTATTCCTTTGGTCACCAGACCATTCCTTAATGCTGTTGAACCTTAGGGGTCCTATATGTAATGGTAACTGACAAAATGTGTTTGTAACACAATTTGAAATTTTGGCATGCAGTGACTTAAAATGCAACTGTTGGATTGAGTTTAGCTACAGGTTTTAAACAGATTGATGTATTGTTTTTGATTAGAGAATGTCCCCTTCGCCTACTTTCTCCTTCGCCTACTCAATGCTGGCAATATGAGTCAGATAAAGGTTGGGGAAGAGGGAATCAAGGCCAACTTGAGAGACATTTAATTATTTGATTAAACAGAGGAAATTGATTCTTAAGGATTTAAAAGATTTTCTACCTTACTAGATACTAAATAACTGAATCATCCTCCATGTGTAGCCAGGGACCTCAAGAAGAGAGGTTAAAAGTGATTTTGGGCAGAACTTCTTAGAATGGCAGAATTAAAGCCTTAGTAGAGACTAAGTATGAAACTTGTCTCTCCTGGCAAGTGTTGGGGGTAAATTATCTTCCATGTCATGTGAATGGTTGCAGCAGGAGATTGGAAAGCCTCTCCAGGATATTAACAAACAAATTTGGTGGGGTACAATTGCTCACCTCTGTCTTCTCAGAACTTTGAAAGAGATCTGAGGAAGGAGGATTGCTTGAGCTCACGAATTCCAGAATAGCCTGGGCAACACAGCAAGGTCTACTAAAAATAATAAAACTTAGCCAGGGGTGGTGATGTGTGCCTGTAGTCACAGCCACCTGAGAAGCTGGAGGATTGCTTGAGCCCAGAAAGTAGAAACTGCAGTAAGCTGTGATTGTACCACTGTACCCCAGCCAGGGCAACAGAGCTAGACCCTGTCACATGCACAGGATGGATTTCCTACTTTGCTAATCCCCTGAGCTCAGTTACAGGATAAACTAGTAGCTTGTTTGCTGGCAAAGCCTCCTTGATGCTTTACCAAGATTAGGGTTAGGATTTGGAAGTCAGCTTCTTCCAAGGGCAATTAACAGATTTATATGCTTTTTATTTATTTATTTGTGTTCCATGCAACTATTTCTGTAAGTGAAAAAAAATGCTTGTTGGTAAAAATAAAATTACTTGGTCACGTCCAGTGTTCACACCATCTTTATGTTTTGGAAGCCTCTGGAGTGCTGGGAACTGAATTTTAAACTGAATCTGACAAAGGATCAAGAATCAAGGCCTTCAGCAGAAAATACAGATAATATAAAATTAGAGAGTCTGGACCAAGGTTTTTCCAGGAAACCTTCAAGCAGAACAGCTATATTGTATTCTAGCATGAAGAAAGCATGGTCCCATGTGGAAATCCAGACAAATAAAAAGATCAGAAGTAATTTGAAAGAAGACTCTTTATATGGTAATTATTGGAGAAAGTTGTATATAAGGTGGAACTTAGAGTAATACAGTTAATGTAACAAAGACAATCAAATGTGACTTGCCTCACTGTCTGAGACACAACAGAAATTTTCCCAGAAGCAAAAATGAATGTCAATATCGCATATTAACATGTATACCTCAGAACCATTTAGTCTTAAAGCTTTGTTTCTGATCACTTAGGGACTTATGGACACCTAAAGTCCTATCTCTCCCCAGCATCTTAAAGAGTCGAAAGAAATATTATCTCCAATTGTCATCAATCTACAGAGAATTGTTCTTTGGGAAGTTATTTTAGCCCAATCCCTATCTAACATTTTAATAACGTCAGACAAGCTATGGCTGGAACATGATAGAGATTCCATTGAAAGCAGGCAAAAGAACTACAAAAAGAATAGATTTATTTATCCAATGTTCAGTATGTTCAAAAATGAGTACAAAAAGCAAGATTATTGTTGTTGCTAGGGTAGTGACAAGGAAAAGCCATAAAATCGTCAAGAGGAGTTAGAGAAGAGAGAGAGTTTGTGATAAATAATCAGTATTGATTTTAATCCATAAAAGTAATTATTTTGGAATCAATAACTGGACTGCAAGAGAGAGCAGGACTGTTAAAGTCCAATTGTGACTCTGAAAACTTCAGGTTAGTCACAAGTAATTCAAACCCAATTAACTGCATAGTCGTCACATTGGAGATTTTCCAGTTCTAATGGTCACAAAGATATCGTTGTAGGCTGGGCAACGAGAAAAATGGAGAAGGGACAGTGGCAATGAGGAAAATCAGCTTTCATGTGTTAAATCCGTGGTAATAATTAAAGAAGAAAAATCTTTCAAAGACACTCTATCAAACTGAATAGAAACAGGATGTGCCAGACTGAAATACAACAAACTCAAACTACTAAACTACAGTGAAATGGCTTGGGTGTCTGAAACAATAGTGATTGTGCTTTAAAAATAGCAATTAAAGCGGCAGAAAATATTGTGAGTTCCTTTTTATTTTATTTTTTTCTTTTTCTTTTTTTCTTTCTTTTCTTTTTTTTTAAAGGGAGACAGGGTCTCGCTTTGGTGCCCAGGCTGGAGTGCAGTTGCTATTCACAGGCGTGATCCCACTACTTACCAGCACTGGAGTTTTGACCTGCTTCGTTTCCGACCTGGGCAGGTTCACCCCTCCTTAGGCAACCTGGTGGTCCCCGCTCCCAGGAGGTCACCATATCGATGCTGAACTTAGTGTGGACACCCAATCGGCATAGCGCACTGCAGCACAGAACTCCTGGGCTCGAGCGATCTCCCACCTCAGCCTCCCGGGTAGCTGGGACTATACAGGCGCGCACCACTGCGCCCGGCGCCTTTTACGCTTTTTATCACAACGTGTTAACGGATGCATCTGCATTCGTTTCTATCCAAGGAACTCACTGTCTTTTGTGTCCTCTGCCCAGTGTACACAGGCTTTCAGAATCATGGTCAGACATGGGCATCTGTTCTTGTTTAAGTGAACCTTCTTCAACCACTAAAAGTGAATGTTATATGTCCTGCACTCACTCCACACTTTTTAACCCTATTTCCATTTTACACATACACTACAAAAATAATTACATCCAATTTTTTCCTGAAATGTCTAGGATTACTATAAGTATGGCTTCGAGATATGTTATAGATATTTCAGACAAACTATTTCCAATAAGACAAATATTTCAAAGTCCAGATATCCAGTGCTTTAAGTGGATATCCTTCACTTATATTAATTTTGTAAGCATCTTTGTAGAGCATAACCTCACTCATAGTTCAAGGCCCTGCTCTGATCCCGAGCCTGTTAAAAAGCATTTTGTTGCTACTAAAACATCCACGAATCCCTCTTCTACTTCTTCCAAAATCTCACTGTCCTTAGGATAAAATTTTCATAGTCAAAAATGTGCTGACTTCGAGAATGTCAGTGTGAGGAGCTCAGTGGATCTTCTGCCCAATGAAACACTTTTATTAATAAAGTAATAATAACAACTCAAATGATCTAAAATATTTGCAATTCAAATGATCTAAAATATTTGTAAAATATTTGCAAACTAGTTCTACTAGCTATTGAAAAGCAATAATAACATTTTTTTTTTTGTAGTATTTGAGACAGGATTTCCTCCCATGTCCATCCCTATACTCAGTTCAATCTAAAGGTAAGTCTGCTCTTGGTGCCTGTGGCCAGAACAATCAGGCTCCTTCTCCCAGCACCCAGCCTAGAGCTATGAGGCACCAGAGAGGGTAGGCAGCCAGAATCTTTCATCTTCCCTCAACCTTACGTTGCAGAAACTCTGCTCCTGGCAAGAGGATTAGAGTTTCCTCCCTCATGAAGTTCTTACTCATAAGGCAGAAGCTAAACAGACCAAAAATACTGGGCATTCCTTGCTTCTGCTCCAGCCTGCTTGGAGGTGAAAGATTCCAGAATGCCTGAAGAATACCTAATGATAAGCAAATAAGCAGAGGTTAGTAGCTCTGTGATAGTGGTAACAGCAAGCAAAACATTACCGTGGCTAGAGAGTAAGCAGAGAGAACTAGAGAAAGAGACAGCCAAGAAGAGCCCTCCTGGAATTGGAGCAGCTTCTGAGACAGGCAACACAGCCTTATGCAAAGCTGCCCACGTTAATTGGATCATATTGTGAAGCAATTATGTTGTCATAAAAATAAATAAATAACCAATCAGCTGGCAAACAATGGAGGCTATGAGCTGGATACAATACTAAAAGAAGAAGCCCAGCTAAAAGCTTAAGGGACTCTTCAGTAAGATACACTTTGAAAGAGGCCAAGACCACAGCTGTCTCTGATGGTCAGGCAGAATGTGCACAAAATCCCCAAGCAGTGCCCTGTAAAAAGTGATATCAGAAAGGACACACTGTGGGGTGGGGGAAAGACTTTATTGAATTAATTCAGCCAGATCACTAACCAAATAATACAAGCCCTTGACAGGGAGATGGACTGCTAGTGGGTCAACTTGATTTCTAGATTGGCTACAATCTATTATCTAATACGTTCAGTTTTTAACAACAACAACAAAAAAAGAGGCATACAAAGAAACAGGAAAGTGTGACTCATATATAGAAAGAAACGATCATGCAATAGAAACTTTCTTTACAGTGCCCAGATGTCAGATTTAACAGACAAAGATGTCAAAGAAGCTATTGTACTTATATTCAAAGAACAACAGGAAGCCGTGTTTAATGAATTAAATGTCTCATAAAATAAGAATAGCAATAGAGATAGAAATAACAGAAGGAACCAAACAGAAATTCTAGAGTAGAAAGTGAAATAACCAAAATGAAACATTCACTGGAGGGGCTGAACAGTAGGTTTTAGCTGGCAGAAACATGAATCAGTGAATTTGAAGACAGAGACATAGAGATTATGCAATCTGAAAAACAGGAAAAAGAACAAACGAGGAAACATAAACCCAGCCGCAGAGAAATTTGAAATACCACTAAGTGCACCAGCATATGCATTATGTAAACTGCAAAAGGAGAGGAAAGAGACAGAGTCAAAAATATATTTAAATAAATAATGGCTAAAAACATATGCATTTTGATATAAATCATTAATCTTCACATCCAAAAACCTCAATAGACTCTAAGGAAGAAATGCAATGAGCTCTACAATTAGACATACTGTAGTCAAAATGTTGAAAGAGAAAATCTTGAAAGCAGCAAAAGAAGAAAACACTCATCTTGGACATCTGAAGGCTAAGACCAACAGAACATAAGACTACCAGTCGACTTATGGCAATTATATTCTTCTTTCCCATTGAAAAAATGTAGGTAAGTCATGACAATAATAATTTATTTAAAATTTTAAGGCAATTCTACATAAAGGTATACTTCTAAGTGATAAGGACTGCAAAATTGTTTGATAACAGTACCACAGTGTCTTGCTTTTTACTTTTACTAAATGATATGCATATAATCTCAATATATAAATCATATATATTGATTTATAAGCTTTTAGTTTGTAATTCATGTAGGAAATAGAAGATGGCAGTAAAAATATTCATACTGTGAGGTAGCATATGTGATGTACTAACTACCAGAAGTGTTGGTATAGAAAATATTACTTTAATTTACCTTGTAGCAGACATTGCATGTGTGACTGCCTTTCATGGCCACCAAGATCTTATTTTGTTAACAAGGAATAATTTAAAATGTAAAAAATCACACGTGAAGTTTAATGGAAAAGTAGTCCCTCAGTAGATAACGTATTTCAACAATGTTTTGAAATAAAAGCCCTTGTTAATTAACATGTTGAATTATGTCTGAGCATGTTGCTGATCTATCCTATGTAAATGGAAATACGAGCTATGTATTTTGAAGTCCAGATTAAATACATTCTTCTTCTGGCAATTCCAGTGTCATGGTACTCATCCACTAGTGCAAAGCTAATGACCTACATGCTGGTTCACATCCCCAACCTCTTGGCATACTTGTTATTCCGTCATTAGAATATAAGTGAACATGCAAGATTCAACATATATTTGAAAGTAATCACTAAACCTAAAATGTTAAGATAAAGAAGGTAGGATTTTTACTAGAGGATAGAGAGTAAATTGAGAGAACAAGAGTTTATCAGACAAAGGATTTTTAGGAAGGTCAAACTATTCTGTATAATACTAAAATTATAGATATGTCATTATGCATTTGTCAATACTCATTGAACTGAATAGCACATGGAGGGAAATCTGTGTCAAAACGTTTCAGCTGAATACAAGCTAAAAGAACAAAACTTCAGTGAGCACATTGAACACGACATAGTCTTGCAAATAAAATAGTTTGGAAAAGAAAATAAATTTAGAAGAAACAGAATATGAGAGGGAAAAACAAGAGACTCGAAGATCAGGAATTATTCTAGCATGGGAACTTAGAGGATAAAAAAAAACAGAGAAGACACAGAGGAAAAGAATTTCTATATAATAGTAATAATTCTTATGTAGTTATAGTAACTCACATGTAACAAAAATGGCTATGTGGCTATAGTAAGCATTTCCTTAACTGGAAAAACATATAATCCTTCAGACTGAATGGGTAATGAATACCAATGAAGGTAAATAATTTTTTGAAAATTATCACTTGAACATATTGTTAGGAAATACAATTGACTTTTAAACAAAATCTGTTTGAACTGTATGAGTTCACTTATATGTGGATTTTCTTCTTCTGCCACCCTGAGATAGCAAGACAAGTCGCTCCTCTTACTCCTCCTCCTCAACCTAACTCAATGTGAAAAACTTTATGAAGGTCCACTTCTATTTTGTCAATAGTAAATGTATTTTCTTTTCCTTATGATTCTCCTAATAACATTTACTTTTCTCTAGTTTGCTTTATTTTAAGAATACAGTGTATAATAGAGATCACATACAAAATATGATAATTGTTTATTTTATTGGTGGTAAGGCTTCCAGTTAACAGAAAGCTATTAGTAGTTAAGTTTTGTGGGAATCAAAAGTTATATGTAGATTTTAGAATGTGTGGGGTTGACACTTGTAACCCCCATATTACAAGTTTCAACTGTAGAACACAATAAAATAAGGTATTTAAAGTACCTAGGATGAGAGAATAATGAGAACTATTTTGCTATAAGATGTTTCATCAAAAACACTGAAAGCTAAAGTGTGCAAAAAATAAAATCCATAGGCAATTGCTAAAGCGCATGAGTACTGACTCATGAATCTACTAGACTATAATATGAACATCATTTGTATAATATTAATAATAAATCACTGCTTATTAATTTTCATCTGTTAGAAACAAAAATATAGAAAAAATACAGAAAACTTTATGGTTACAGAGCAGACTATAATGTCATCCTTATAATATGAAAATGCAGCCCACAAAAGTCAACAGGTAGAAGCAGAGAATGAATGGGCTTTAGATAACTTAAGATACTAGTATATCCCAATGTCTATAAGAAGCTGAGGTATAAAATTGATGGAATAAGAAACATAGACTTAAGTATACATGTGTACAATCTCCATGAACATGTGTGTGCTATGTGATGAAGGTATCTAAAAGAAAAAAAAAAAGTAGAGATATAACAATACATTTGGAAACTGAAGAAAAGGAGACATTTTAGCAAGTTACAGTTTCAAATTTCATTAAAAAATCTATAAGTAACTACTGAAGTTCATGAAGAAAAAATGAAGGTATAAATGATATTATTTGCAGTTGATGAAAAGTGTCTGCCTCCATTGCCCATGAATCCCTAACAGGATGGTACTAGGCTCCCCCAGGAGACCTTGCTGAGTCACATCTTAAAGGCTCCACTTGAATGCGTCCCTCATTTTAATGACCCACCAAGCCACCTATGAAGAGAAGTGCAGGCCTCAGTAGCCTGATGGGTGCTGGTGGAGACGTACCAAAGGTAAGAAGAATTAGAGGAAAGTATTCCCCAACTGTGTTTGTGTCTCATAACCCACAAAGATGCTTCTCAAATGTCCCCCTGCTTTTTCAGTCTAGAAATTTCAAGTTACCGGCCTTGATGAGCAAACAGAGAATAAGGATTTAGAAACTTGCCTAACATTTTGACAGTGATAATTTTGTTTGTTGAATGTAATAATTAAATGTTTGGTTTGTAATTTTTATTTTTTTATTTCATCTTTTCTGGTACTATTTTGCAAAAAAGAGCAACGGTCTGGAATAGATGGGGGCAGGCAGAGATCTATTCTTTCACATCAGCTGCTTGAAAACTCATGTTCTGCAGATTTTAGCCACCATGTCTGCTTTCTGTCTATTTCAAATTCAAATCACTAGTCCCTAGCACAAGGGCTGCCATATTTGTGACTTAAGTGATATTTTTGTGTGAGTAAATGGAGAAATGCCTCAAACATAATAAAATTAGTAACTATTTATTGAGTGTTCAAAAATAAAAAGTGGCTTCCTCTAAGAATCCTAACTGGGAGAACAGATGAATGAACAAGGGGACTGCCTCTCATTATGGGCCCTTTTTATCACTTAACTTTTGCCACTTAAATGTGAGCAAGAATAGGTATTTTAAAGGTAGGACAGAATCCCTCTGATGGTAGATATGAGAATTTGAGCTGAGATTTCGGGAGGATGACATGGTTGTAGCTATCGTTACTTACCCTAACTCCTGATATTTCAGAATAAAAGGGGAAGAACTGTTTTTGTTGTTTTTTTACTGTGATGTTCTTTGTTCTTTTTAGGAAAGGGTATAATGAATACATATGAAGGAATGGTGATTACAGTTCAATTTAGGTGTCCCATAAAAATTGACTTTAAAAAGCTGACAATAATAATTTGTATTTTAAACATATGTTTTGTTCCCTTCTTTTCATACAATAAAATAACACTCAGTAAAATTCCAGGGTTGTATATACATACATATTTCAGCCTAAGCATAACATCAAATAATATTAGGAGCATTGGTAAACCAAGATAATTCTGTAATATCTATAAGCAACTCAATGGCAGGCTCTGTGCCTTTTTCCTCTCAGTTTACTCTCTCAGTGCTAATGTTTCATAAATGGAAACTTTCTGCAAACACCACTGTGGGCTATATCTAGAAAAGAAGAAACTAGCAGTCTCCTATCCTCTCTGCGTTACCATGAGGCACTCCAAAATCATCCACAGTGGTTTTGTGTTTTTAAACAATGGGAGAATTGCCCTGTTCTCTGAAGAATATGAAGGCCGGTCATTCAAGGGGCCCCTTATTTATTCAGAATCCTTCGTAAAAGGATTGAATGAAATGGTATGGAACCTGTGTTTGTTGTCTGCTGTTGCTAGCCTTGTGATTTTGGAAGACAGGTAGGTGTCAAATGGTTACTCTGTGCAGGATTATAAGGGACCCACTTAAAGAAAGAAAGAATAAAACTATGAATTCACCTGTTTTGGAACCTGTTTTCAACCATCACTAACAAGATGAGACTCGGAAGAAGAGAAAAACTGCCTTATATAAGTAAATACCGCTGGGCGCGGTGGCTCACGCCTGTAATCCCAACACGTTGGGAAGACGAGGAGGGCGGATCACCTGAGGTTGAGAATTCGAGACCAACCTGGCCAGCATGGAGAAACTCTGTCTCTACTAAAAAAAATACAAAAATTAGCCCGGTATGGTGGCAGGCGCCTGTAATCCCAGTTACTCACGGAGCTGAGACAGGAGAATTGCCTGGGAGGCCGAGGTTGCAGTGAGTTTAGTTTGCGCCACTGCACTCCAGTCTGGGCACAGAGCAAGGCTCCGTCCCAAAAAAAAAAAAAAAAAAAAAAAAGTAAATACCAATTATTTTGCAATGATGGATTCAAAACCATTGTAAACAGATCATAGAAGTGTAAACTGGAAGATGCTGAGCATGAGACTTTTCAGGCTCATTTCAATTTACCATTTTACCTTCTTTCCCTTTTTTATGACATCTAAGAAAAAAAAATTGCCTTTACTTTAAAAATTGTATTGTGCATATATGCAACATGAAAAATGTTCATTCCTCAGGGATACTTTCCCCTAGGCCTTCCATTTGATTTTGAGATGGATGAAGTGAATGACAGTATTTCATTACTGAAACCCCCCTAGGAAGTTACTTTGGGTTGCCTAGTAAATTGTGAATGTCATGTTGATTTCATTACTCGACTAAAGAATGATATTGACTCCTCGTGAAAATTGGGAATGGGGGGGAAATAAACTAGAAAATGTCTGTCCTTAATCTTCTCTCTTCTCAGTATAAAAAAGCAAGAAAACACTAACATGCTCACCCTGTGGTTGTAGCTATAGTTACTTACCCTAACTTCTGGTATTTCTAAATACACACAAGTGTGGCTAAATAATAAAATAAAATTACAGTTACTGATGCAAAAATTCTAAAAGTGCCTTTGTATCTTACTACATTTGATAATTTCTTTATTTCATAAATTATATTGCAAAGGGAGCTTTCATTTATTACTGAAAGATAGGCGAGATCAAGCAACATGACCAAGGCCAGCAAACTGATAAAGAGAGAAAATACTGCATTTGTAATACACCCTCTAATTCTAAGCCCTAGCTTCTTCCTGGCCGAAATCACAATAAACCCCTGAAAGTCAAGCTTTCTTGTAAGGATCATTCATAGGAAAGTTATGTTTTCAATTTGTGGAATGAGTTCACTATAGGTGTTTTCCCTTGTTGCAGTGAGCATTCAGTTTTATGTTCTGGCAGTTTCTGTCCTTTGTATGTATAAAAGATTATGTACTACACTTCTCTCCACTCAGAAGAAGCAGAACCTTTCAGACCCCCGGACTTATTTCAAACACATCATCCCTACCCAAACTTCGAGTCAATGCCCTCACCTCATTATTACAGATTCAGCCCAACCCTAGTTCCTTACATGGCACTTCCCTAAGATAGAAACTTGTTGACAATCTCAACTCTACCTTCTAGATGAGTAAGACTTAACACTTCTATCAAATTTTGGATACCATGTCCAAGTTAAAGCCAGTTCCACATTGACCTCTTGAGGTCTCAAGCATATTCGGAAGTGTACATGAATTCTCTGAGGTCATTGTCAGTGGCTCTCCATGTACTCACTCAGCCCAGAAACATCAGCATCAGTTGGGAATTTAACAGAAACACAGATTGTTGAGCCTTCCCCAGACTTCAGAAACTCTGGAACTGAGCTCAGTGACTTATGTGCTAACAAATCCCCAGGTAATCCTGATTAACAAAATTTGAAATTCAATTTTCTCTTCTTTTCTTTATTGACTTAATCTGTGAGACTGGGTTTTAACTTTTTTCCCTACTCATAGTTTTCTCTTGAACCAACTAAGCAGCTTGTGTGATACATTAAACACACACACACACACACACACACACACACACACACACACACATTAAAATCAGAGGAAACTAATTTTAAAGTGCCTCAAATATTGCTCTTGTTTCTTGTTTCTCAGTATGAGTTCTGAAAGGTCAGAGTCACAATATATAGGTAAACAGATGCACTTATAAGCGTACAAACAGCAAACATTCCATATGTAGTCATTCTATAAATGATGGCCAGCTTTCAGTTCTACTCTGAAAGGTAATCATTTAGAAAAAGAACTAGAAAGGATGTGTCATTATGACAAATGTTTATGTGTGAATAGAAATGTCTCTGTGCATTTGTACATAATCTCTGCCCTTTAATATATCTCTTCTTGTTTACCAGTGTTGTTGATGCTATCTTTTTTGCAGGAGGTGAAGAGAAAGTTCCCATATAGTCACTGTTTGATCGTTGTACCATGAACAGCAATCTGAGCATTTGGTCACGAAGAATTTCACCAAAGGGATATATATATACTTTTCTCTGATATTTGAAGACATCTATTTCCTTGACAAAATGATGACTTATAAAATTGGCCTTGATACTGGATTAGCGAATACTTAAATAGTTACAATTTAAGATATGCTTGCTACCTGTTCATTGGAATGAAAAAACACAAGCACACATAGAGATAGGTGAGCTAGAAAGGAATCTGATACCTTACATCCAAATGATTGGATATAAAATAAAAGACGGAATGCATTCATTCTTTAAAATAGAAAAGGAACTGAAATTTGAATTGCAATAAGCATTACTCAAGTTATATTGGAGGAAGATTGAAATCATCATCTTCATCATTATTCTGGGAAATTAGAGAATATATCAAGAAAAATTTCAATATCATCTAATTAGGTTCTTCATTTTACAAATGAGGAAACAGACCGAGAAAGGAAGGATAAACTGTTTTATAATTGCATATCAAGAGAGTGGCAGTGTCTTCTGCTATTTAATCTTGCCCTGTCTTTTATTAAAATATCTGCCCCATTTTTATATTCTGTTTTAGCTTCCTGGGAATGGAATAAGAAATTAAGACAAATTTGGTGGCTTACTACAAAACACATCCTCTTATAATTCTGAAGATGATAAGTCAAACAACGTGTTGGCATCCTTCAGAAGACTCCAGCGGAGAATCCTTCCTTGCCCCTTCCAGCTTCTGCTGCCTCCAGATATTCCTGGGCAGCATAGCTCCAATCTCTGTCTCTGTCCTCACATGGCATTCTCCTTAATGTCTGTGTTTGCTCATCTCTCTCTTATAAGACACATTGGATTGGACTGAGGGCCCATTGAATGATCCATGATGATCATATCTGAAGATTCTTAATTTTTTTACATACACAAAAATATCTTTTCCCAAACAAGATCACATTCACTGGTTCTAGGAGTTATGATGTTTACATATCTTTGGGGCAGGGGGCAAAATGCAACCCACTACCTATCCTTTTGCGTTATATGGAATGAAAGTTAGATATATGAAGTAATGGAGGAGAGTTAAAGATGTATAATTGGAACCTTTGATGTGTTAAAATGTGAATTCCTTACCAGGTCAAGAGGACTAAAAATTGCATTCCTCAAGGCAATGTATGCTATCAAGCAGAACGTTATCTAATCCATTTAATTTTCAATATAGCACAAGCATTTCAAAGTCTTTTGGATATATTTTATCAAATTGTAATTCTATTAATCAGATTGTCAGTTTGATTTTCCCAGAAGGTACAGAGAAACTGTTAGCAATAGGGTCAACAATCAAATGAATTCGATTGTTCATTTATTCATCCATTCTTTAAGTACACATTTGCTAACTGCTTTTCTGTTGGATAAAACATTAAGCACTGAGTGTTCAGAGACAAAAAGACAGGATCTTCATCTTTGTGAAATCCAAATCATGAGACTATTTTGTGGAAAAGCTAATATGATAAAATAAGATTTGATAACGAAGATCAGTGGAAAAACAGATTAAAGAAGTCCTTAAATCTACCTGGGAGTTCTGAAAAAAAAAAAAAAAACTAGAAGGATTAGCATTTAGGTAGTGAAGACTGTTAGATAGAGTATATGCTTATCAAGGAGCAAAGACAGCAAGGTGGCCCAAGAAAAAGACAGATGATATTTGAAGGCTGACGGGCATGAGATGTATTTCCAGGAGTTCCACACAAGTTAGCCTTCCTTTAGCACAAAATATGAGAGTGTTTATAACAGAAAAATATAGAAGAGATAACAGAATCCAGATAAAATTTAAATTGGATTCCTGTGGAATGATTTTGAAAATATTCATATCTGAAATGATTAATTGCAGCTTGTTCCTAAACTAGAAGCTACAGGTACAGGGATACATAAAAACACACACAAACTAAAAATAGATGTAAATGTTCTCCATTTGAAAAGAACACCTTTTGGAAACTCTATAGCTAACATACTTTAAGGGATAAGACCATGTTTTTAACTATAATATTGAGAAGAAAGACAATTGTTTATTTTTATCATTGCACAAGGGGTTTACCTCAAGGAAATAGAAGAAAAATCTGAAACACAAACAGGTTGGAAAGCAAAAAGTCAAACTGCATTTATTCAGATGACATAATCAAATAAGTAGAAAATCCTATGAAATCTACAATAAAATATTACAAATGTTCAGTGAATTTAGCAATGTGTCAATACAGAAGGTCATTATAAAATTGTTTCATTTATATGCACTAGCAATAAATGATTTAAAAAGAAAATTTAAATTAATAATATTTATAAAACCATCAATTCATACAGAAACATTAAGATTTTTTAAATAAAATTTCTATATAACAAATTATAAATCAACACTAAGAGAAATTAAAGAAGAACTGAATGAACAAAGAGTGATATCATGCTTACATATGAGAAAATTTAATATTGTTAAGATGTCCATTTTTCTATATAAAGTTTTTATTAAAACCACAGAAGAGTTTTTAAATAAAATTACAAGTTAATTCTTAAATTTATATAGAAGTGCAAATAACTTTGTTTTTCAAAATGTTTAAAAAAGAAAGAGAAAAACTAGAAAGTGTATACAATCTTATTTCAAAACTTATTGTAAAACTGCAATAACCAATGCAGTATAATATTGTTTTAAACATAAATCATATATCATTTGAACACAGTGGAAAATCTACAAATAATCTCACATGATAAGTTATTTGTCAACTGAAACTGTAAAACAAGTATTAGGTAAAGCAAACCTTTTTAACCTATAATGATTAAAAAATAAAGAAAATTGGCTTATAATCGTATAACCCACAAAATTAATTCCAATTAAATGCTAGATCTAAATGTAGAAGTTAAAATTACAAAATATCTAGAAATTGTATCAGTTACTATTTTTGTAAGACCCTTGGGGTAGAAAAATATGTCTTAGGAAGCACAAAACTAATCACAAAGGAAAATATAATAAAATTGATTTTATCAAAATTAAAAATGTCTGCTTATAAAATGACACCATGAAGAAAATGAATAGGCAAACTACAGACTGGAAGAAAATATTTGTGTCTGAAAAGGGGATTCTATATATTCTGTATAAACAACTCCTATAGTTATAAGAACAACAGCAAAAGATACACAACCAATAAAAATGTGCAAAAGACTCACATAGGCACTTTCAAAGAAAGATAAAGGGTCGAGAAGCAAATAAAATTACTCAAAATCATTAATTATAAAAGAAACGACCATTAAATATGTCAGTGTGACACCAGTACATATTATTAGAAAGACTGACAATACCAAATGTCAAATAGGTTGTACAGCAACTTGAACTCTCATGCATTCCTGTGTTAAGTGTAAAACAGCAGAATCACTACGAAAATCAGTATGGGAGTTTCTCGGAGAATTAAACATACATCTACTCATGTCTCAGAAATTCTATTTTTAGATATTTTCCCAAAATATTAAAATATGTACACATAAAGACTATTACAAAAATGATTATAGCTACTTTATTCATAAAACCCCAGTCAAAATTAAACAAAGCTGGATATTAGTTAAAGCAGAGAAAACAGATTTCATTCAGTGACTACTGACAGTAGGAGAAAGAATTTAGCTTCATTCAAATTCGGGCATTTTAAAGGAAGACTGAGGGAGGGAACGAGGGAGAGTGGGCTCAACTGAAAAGTTGCAAAGGGCTAGTCAGTGTAAATGTGGTTAGGTCAGCTGTGCCTGCTAGCTCACAATGATTAAAATTGGGATTCTTTCCTCCCACAGAGATGGGAAAACGGAGACCATAGCTTTCCTTACGATTACATCAAGGAATGGCTTTCAAGTCCTTAACACAGACAAGCCTGAGTGGTAGGAGACACAGTAAGTTTCAAAGGAACAGAGGAAGGCTTTGCAATTGTAACTTTAGTAAATGCTTTAATAAAGAGAGTCGGGAACCTACAGAGCAAGCAGTAAATTCTGCTTGCCTTTCACTTTGCACTTTTATAGGCACTGGTCTATAATCAGCTATTAACTAGCTCTCCCTGCCCTTGTCTCTTATTTAGCTTCCAATTCCCATGAATTTGATCAAGCCCTGGTTCAGGGTTGCTGACAAACTAGTTTAGGGAACCAAATTGAAGATCTAGTCTCATCAAGCTTGACAGCAGTATTTCCAAAAAATAATTTTTCGGTTTTTACATCACTCTTTTCTTAGCAAATAAGACATGAGAAGTCATTGTACTTGAGGTATAGCTTCATTTCTCTGTTAATATCAGTTATTTATTAAAAACCATCTTAGAGGGTATGTCCTTTTCACAATGTAAACTTTCTAACTAGAAGTGAAAATAAAAACACAGAGAAAACTCACTTAATTACTGCAGTAATAGAAAAAGCATAAAATTCAGGACACACACAAAAAAAATCCTGAAATATTTAATGATTTCCTAGCAATTTTCTTGCTTAAAATAGTCTTTGAAATAAAATTTTAAGTTTTCTAAAATAAAATACATGCTTCTATAAAAGGCTAGAAAAGATAGAAAAAGATGCCAGTCTTAGTCAATATATAAAACAAAGCCTTTGAAAATAATGGAAAGTTATCATTAAAAATACAGAGTACCTCCTAAAAAAAGGATTCCAAAGTTTCCACAGGATGCTATTGTTTAGGTATTATCACAATAAAGAAATAAAAGAGCAAATATATCTATCTCTATCTATATTTATATACAGCCTTACATTCTCAGTTACAATTTATTTAGAGAGAAATGCTGATTTGCCACCTTCTTTCAAGTGATGAAAAAAGACGAATGCTAATTTGCTAGGAAGACATATAGGAAGGTCAGAAATAGCCATGTAGAAAACTATGATGAGAAAATATGACAGGACACTGCACTCGGGAATGGAAATGTAAAACACATCATGTGTTTCGTAATTTTAACAGTCTGGCCAAGGCAATGGTTTCTGGGCCATTGGTTAGGCAAATGCTAGCATTTTGTTTCTTTATTTCTTTATGCCTGTCTGAGGTTCAGTTCAGAAACACACAACTATTAAATGTCAAGACATGGCTAAAAGTAATAAAAAATAGAGTTCAGAGTGACAAATGAGCAAATCATAAATGTTCGTTGCTTGTGCAGAACCCATCAAAATCCATTTATTTTCAAATTACCCTTTAAGGCTATTTCATTTCAGTTTTTTTTTTCTTTCCCTCTAGATGGTATTTCTAAACAATGTAAGTGAGAAAAGACCAAAATTTGTAGTATAATTGATCCAGTCTGTGTTTTTCTTTATAATCACTCTGAATTGACACTTTGGGTTCATTTTTTTTCTCCCGTTGGTGTCATATGAGTAAATGGAATCACTTGCTTTCTAAACTCTAAATTCAAAAATCATTAGGCATAGGAGCTCTGAGCTTTCTATGACCCAAGTCTTTCTTCTGAGGTTGGATCACAGTGGCTAATGATTGACAGGCAGACAACAACACAGCTGCAGGCACCCTCCCCTAGTTTGCTTGTGTGTTAGCTTTGGGCAGAATCTTCTGAAATGAATGAGGAAGCTCTTGATCTCACATCTCTTTCAACATTTTGCCTTGGTTGGTATTCAAGAAGCCTGCAGAGCTACTTAGAGGAGAATGTAAGTGTTCCTGGTGTCTTTCAAAAGCATGAATTCAAAAGGTCTAAATCAACAGCAACAATAAAAACAACAAAAATGCTTTGCTTTCTATTGAAGGGGAAAGTTCAGCTATAAGGCTTGTCACCTCAGAGGGTTCCTTTTCTCTTTACGTTAGGTAGGAGCCCCTTAAAAGCAAGAAGTCAGAAGGAAACCCCAACTGCCAGGAGAATCTCAGAAACAGCCAAAGAAAGCGTTTCAAGAGTCCACTTATAAACTGAGTACTTTTATATCTATGCTTTGTTTCTGATTGTTACAAATTTACCAGTTATTTAAGTAGCACCATCTCACATAAAATACAATTTTTGTGATTGATAGTATTTTAGTATTATAAGTGTTATAATTTGTTCCAATTTTTTTAGTATTTAAAACTTGGCAACTCATAAAAGCTAGTCACACAGGCCTGCATTTAATATCAGGCAAAAAGTTATCAAATGCATATTATATCTCTCAAAACACTGTGTAAATTGGGCCTCCCTAGGTGTACAAGATCTGTACCCTCATGTAAGAGTAAGAACTACTGAAAATAACTGAAAATAGTTATAATGGTGTCCCAAAATCCAAGCAGCATATTGGTACCTCCTTAAATGCACCCTCCCACACCTCCTGTCTTCTGTATGTACCCATTCTAGTTCATTTAAGCATTTCTAGAGGTGCTCTTCACTTGATATGAAGTGAACATGGATAAATTTCAGTTACCACAGTTTAGTTTAACACTATCAGTCCCCATTCACATGGTTCAAATTGCAGTTACCACAATATATTAACAGCGAGTGATTGCATAAAGTACAAAGTACGCTGCTAATTTTTCAATGTACACATCACTGTGTAAATAACAAATGAGCAGCAGGATCAATGGCCAATCAGCTCAGTTCTTCTGAAGTATATGCTAATTGATCACTGAGTATGTTATTCAGCTCGTGCATGGATAAGAAAGTGTGTAGTTATCTTGCTGCCTTGTTTCTCAGTAATAAACCCGTAACATTTTACAAAAATAGATAATTGAAATAGAAAATGTACCAGTAAAAATAAAAGTGTAGCCAAAGGAAAAACAATAAAATGTTTTATTAATAAAATGTGATAACACTAGAAGTGAAATTTGTATCAAACATTAAGTTATATTAGAATAAATAGCTGACCATGGACATGACACTGCTGTCATGTGAGAAACTAAATATGCAGACTGAAGAGTTGAGCGAAGAGAACTTTATCAACATCAATGAGGAAAGCATTTTGACAAAAAGGATGAAGATATCTTAAAGGAAGCGATGACAGCAAAAGACTTCACATTAAAGAACTCTCAAGAGTTATTAGACATTAAAAAAAATAAAAGAAAAAATAAAAGAATAGACCCGGCGTGGTGCCTCATGCCTGTAATCCTAGCACTTTGGGAGGCCGAGGTAGGTGGATCACCTGAAGTTAGGAGTTTGAGATCACCCTAGCCAATATGGTGAAACCTCATCTGTACTAAAACACACACACACACACACACACACACACACACACACACACACACACAAATAGCTGCGTGTGGTGGCAGGCACCTGTAATCCCAACTACCCAGGAAGCTGAGTCAGGGGAATTGCTTAAACCAGAGAGATGGAGGTTGCAGTGAACTGAGATCAGGCTACTGCACTCCATCCAGTGTGACTGAGTGATGCTCTGTCTCAAATAAAATAAAATAAAATACTGAAAGCTAATCCAAATTCAGAAAGGGTATAACAATTTCCATAGACATAAGAAAGATATTCACTTCATTTCCTAATTTATATTACTAAAAGAGACCAAACACTATATTTATAAAGATTTTAAAAAGAAATAAAATTCATTAATTCTCAATGTTTCTAATGTTTTAAATTAATGTACTAAATGAATATTAGTTTTGCTATTTAAAAATTGTATACTTTTATTAGGCAGTTCATATCAATTCATGGATTCTCTCTTTCATTCTTGTGTACCTGTTAAGTCCCATCACAAAAATTATCTTCAGGAAGCATTCTAACTTCAAAAGAGTGCTAACTTCTATTCCTATTATGATATTTTGACATATTTTTTCAAGTCCCTATAAAATTCCTAATTTTATATTGATGTAGTGGTGTCTTCTTGGGCCATGAACTCCAAAAATAATCATTTATTTATCATTAGCATATAGCAACTTATCTAGAAAAGTGGGCTCTTATGCCATATGTACTAAAAAAAATGAATGTGCCATTTTACTTTTATTGTAGTGCAACAAAAACCACAGGTCTAATGTGTGCAAATTTGCATATGCATAATTAATCCCAACTCGTCACAGTGTTGCACTATCTTCTTAAGATCTAAATTTGAATACACAGCAAAACTTGAAGTTTAGGAATAAATCTAGCATGTTACTGTTTCTAAGGGCATTCATTAACCCTTGGTGTGGGTAAGATGAAGTATTTCAGTAACCTTGCAATTGTGATTGAGTTGTGAGGATGAAGGCCAGCTTGGAGTATATGAGTGAAAATATAGGAAAAAAATGTGTGTTGATTAGAGACAGCAAATTTGACACATTTATCTACAGTCACAATCTCCCAACGTATCACTATTGGTGAGATTAGTGGAGATTTTTTGTAATTATATAGCTACAAAAAGACAGAAAACTTGAGGGAAGCAACAGTGTTTATTTTTTTATTTTTATTTTACTATTATTATTTTGAGATGGAGTCTCACACTGTCAGCCAGGCTGGAGGCCAGTGGTGCGGTCCCGGCTCACTGCAACCTCTGCCTCCTGGGTTCCAGTGATTCTCCTGCCTCAGCCTCCTGAGTAGCTGGGATTATAGGTGCCCACTACCAAGCCCAGCTAATTTTTTGTATTTTTGGTAGAGACAGGTTTCACCATGTTGGCCAGGCTGGTCTCGCACTCCTGACCTCATGATTTGCCCATCTCAGCCTCCCAAAGGACTAATAACCAGAATCTGCAAAAAACTAAAACAAATTTACAAGAATAAAAACAACCCCATCAAAAAGTAGGTGAAGGATATGAACAGACACTTCTCAAAAGAAGACATTTATGCAGCCAACAAACATATGAAAGAAAGCTCATCATCACTGGTCATTAGAGAAATGCACATCAAAATCACATTGAGATAGCATCTCACAACAGTTAGAATGGTGATCATTAAAAAATCAGGTGAGAGCAGATGCTGGAGAGGATGTGGAGAAAAAAGAATGCTTTCACACTGTTGGTGGGAGTGTAAATTAGTTCAACCATTTTGGAAGACAGTGTGGCGATTTCTCAAGGATCTAGAAATAGAAATACCTTTTGGTCCAGCAATCCCATTAGTGGATATATACCCAAAGGATTATAAATCATTCAGTTATAAAAAGACATGCACACTATGTTTATTGCAGCACTCTTTACAATAGCAAAGACTTGGAATGAACCCAAATGCCCATCCATGATAGAATGGATAAGGAAAATGTGGCACATATATACCATGGAATACTATGCAGCCATAAAAAAGGATGAGTTCATGTTCTTTGCAGGGACATGGATGAATCTGTAAACTATCATTCTCAGCAACTGACACAAGAACAGAAAACCAAACACGGCATGTTCTCACTCATAAGTGTGTGTTGAACAATGAGAACACATGGACACAGGGAGGAGAACATCACACACTGGGCTCTGCTTGGGGGTTGGGGAGCCAGGAGAGGGATAGCAGGGGATTGGGGTATTGGGGAGGACTAACATTAGGAGAAATACCTAACGTAGATGACAGGGGGATAGGTGCAGCAAACCGCCAAGCTATGTGTATACCTGTGTAACAAACCTGCACGATCTGCACATGTACTCCAGAACTTAAAGTATAATAAAAAATATAAATATAATATAAAAAAAGAAAGAGAACCGTTCGATTAAAAACAAAAATGTACATTCCAGGTTTTGAGAGGGACTGGGCTGAGACTATTTGAGAAATTAAGACATTTAAAATCAGCTAGGAGATATTAATAATGACAAATAAAGAGAGAGAGAGAGTTAGATAGAAAAAATATATGGACATACACAGGCCCAGATAGAACACATTAAAAAAAAAATACCCAATATTGCCTCGATCTTTGATCCTGGGTTAACTTCAACTCTCAAGGCCTTGCTAATTAGTAGAGGTATTTTTCTAGCAGTTTAAAAATGAGGAGATGGCTTTTCATTTTTTATTGTCCAAAGTTTAACAAGATAACACAAGGATTACAAAAAAGCAGAGAAAGATAATCTATTTAAATGTCAAAATAAATCCCCATAAACTATTTCTGAATAAACAGAAGCATCAAACTTGCTGGAAAAAATACTTTTAAATAACTGTTGTATACATGTTCAAAGAGCTAAAGGGAAACATGGACAAATAATTAAAGGAAATAAGGAAAACAATACATAAATAAAATGAGAATATCAGCAAAAATATAGAAATTTTTTTTCAATAAAACAGATTTTTGGAACTGAAAAGCACAATTACAGAATTGAGAACTGTACTGAAGAGGTTCTTCAATAGCAGATTTGAACAGACAAAATAAATAGCAAATTTGGTGTACAAATATTTGAAATTATTGAGTCTGAGGAGTGAATATAACAAAGTATTAAGAGTTAACATAACCTATAATACCTATAGAACACCATCAAACACAGCAATATACACATTATAGAAATCCTAGAAGGAAAAGAAAGAAATGAGCGTAATGATTATTTGAATAAATAATGGCTAAAAACTTTCAAAATTTGAGAAAGAACATATATGTAATAATCCAGTGAGCTCAATGATATCCAAGTAGTGTAATCCTAAAGAGACTCATGCTGAGACACACTATATTCAAGCTATTTAAAGCCAAAGACAGAAAGAATCTTGAATGCAGTAAGAGAAATGTGACTGATTATATACATGAGATTTACAATGAGATTATGAATACATTTCTAACAGAAACTCTGTAGGCCAGAAAATAATGGGATAATATATTTAAAGTTATTTGAAGGAAAAAAAAGTCAACTGAGAATTCCATGAATTCTATATCCAACAAAACTATTCTTCAAAAATTCAAAAATTTTATTATTCAATAGTTAAGATATACCAACACAAACAAAATCTAAGAGAGTTCACTAACACTAGACTTGCCTTACAAAAATGCTGAACAACAAGTTAAAATGAAGAGACTGTAGATAGCAACTCAAAGTTACACGAAAACATAAATTTTTCAAATAAAATAAATACATAAACTAATATTATAAAGTATTATAATTTTGATTTGCTCATCCACTTTTTATTTACATGATATTTAAAGGAAAAATAAATAAAAGTAACTATAAATCTTTGTTAATGAGTACACACTATACAGAGAAATATTTCGTGACATTGATCCCTTAAATGGGAAACTGTAAATAAGTTTTGCATGGCACTGAAGTTAAGCTGATATCAATGTGAGATATATTGTCATAACTTTAGAATGCCATATACAATCTCCATTTAATTAAAAAGAAAATATTTATAGAATATACACATAAAGAAATGAAAGGGTAATCAAAATATGTCAAAACAAAAAAAGTCAACTAAATAAAAGGGAAGATTGTAAAGGGTAAATAATTAAATACAATAATACAAGCAATGCATTATATAGAAACAAATAACAAAATAGGGCAATTCTGTGTTCCTCTATTCCTGTATTAGTAATTTGATTAAATGTAAATCATTTAAGCTCCCCAAACAAAAGCCATTGACTGGCAGAATAATTTAAAAAATGTTTCAAGCATATGGTATCTACAAAGGACTTTCTTTAGATATAAAAAATAGAATAAAATAATAAAGATGAAAAATAAATTTTGTACTAATAGAAACCAAAGTATAACCAAGAATGGCTATACTGATTTTAAATAAAATAGCCATTTAGCCAAACACAGTTACAGGAGATAAATAGGGACATTATATAATAATAATACAATTAATTTATTAGAATATATAAAATATATAATTATATATGCACCAAACATAATAACTAAATATGTGAACACTAAAATGCGTGAACAAACATGACAGAATTGAAGGAGGAAAACAGACAGCTCTGCAATCATAGTGGTGGTATACCTTATTACCCAACTTTTAACAAATGAACAAAAGGCAGAAGATTAATGGGACAATACAGAACTTGAAAAAGTCTATAGATCAGTTTGAGTATTACTAATTGGATACTGTACTAAATAAGAGCATAATGCACATTATTCTAAGAGCACATGGAGAATTCTCCAGCAAAGACCTATAGGTTAGGCCATAAAATAAATTTTAATACATTTTAAAAGGTTGTGTTCATAAGTATATTCTCTAATAACAATTGAATAATACCAGAAATCAACACAGAAAAAAAAAATGGAAAATATATAAAAATTAAGCAACATGCTCTTAAGTAACAAATGATCAAAGAAGATTATCAGGGAAGACTAGAAAATATTTTGAGACAAATGACATTAAAACACAACACACCAAAACCTATAAAATACAGCAAAAGGAGTGCCAAAAATGAAATTTATAGCGGTAAATACTTACATCATAAAAAAGAAAAGTATTAAATCAACAACCAAATTTTACATGTTAAGAAATTTTCTGAAAGATTAAACTAAACTAAGGATAGAAGAAAGCAAGAAACAATAAATATTAGAGAAGATATAAATAAGGTGGACAATGGAAAAATTGTGAAAAACAAAAGTGGGGTTGGTTCTTTAAAACAAAATGAAGCTGAAAAATAATTAACTAGACTAATGAAGAAAAAAGACTAAAGTTCACATAATTAAAATTGAAAATGAAAAAGGAAATATTAACTACTGATTTTACAGAAATAAAGGTTATAAAGAATTTTATAAACATTCGTGTGCCAACAAATTGGACAACCTAGAAAAAAAATGGCTAAATTTCCAGAAACACACAACCTGCCAAGATTGAATCATGAGGAAATAGAAAATCTGATTAGGTCTATAACTAGTAAGGAGATTGAACGGTTATCTAAAAACTTCTATAAAAGGAAAGTTCAAGACCAGATGGCTTCAATAGTGAATTCTACGAAACATTAAAAAACTAACACCAACACATTATCATTCTACTGAGACCAACGTATTACTGTGCTATGAAAGACAAAGACACTAAAATGAAAGAAAAATAGAGACTAATAAGCCTTATGAATACTTTATTCATCCATTTTCACACTGCTATAAATAACTTTATGAGTCTGGGTAATTTATAAAGAGATTTACATGACTCATAGTTACATATGGCTAAGAATATCTCAGGAAACTTACAATCGTGGCGGAAGGTGAAAGAGAAATAAGCACCTTCTTTACAAGGTGGCAGGACAGAGAATGTGAATGAGTGAAGTGGAAAAAGCCCCTTCTCAAATCATGACATCATGAGAACTCACTCACTATCATGAGAACAGCCTGGGGGAAACAGCTGCCATGATCCAATGACCACCACCTGGTATCTCCCTTGATACATTGACACATAGGAGTTATGGGGATTATAACTGAAGATGAGATTTTGGTGGGGACACAAAGCCTAACCATATCAAATGCTAATGCTAAAGCTCAGCAAAATATTAGCAAACAGAATTAAATAGCTTATTAAAAAGGTTACATACCATAAACAATAGGAATTTATTTCTAGCATTCAAGGATGTTTCTTCACAAGAAAACCAAACAGTGTGATACACTTCATTAACAGAATGAAGGGAAAGCACAAGCACATGCATACACACTCACACCACACACACACACACACACACACACACGCACACACACGTGCACACAGGATCATCTCAATTAGTCAGAAAAACATTTGACAAGATGCAATGCTCACTTTTTCCGCTTTTATTCAACAATATACTAGGAGTTCTAGCATGAGAACTTAGGCTAGAAAAAGAAGTGGGAGAAACCTAATTTGGAAAGGAAGAAGTAAAATTATGTCTTCTCACAAATGACATGATATCCTGTGTAGAAAACTCTAAACATTTCATACCTACCCCCACCACACACACTGAAATAATAAAAAAAATTAGTGAAGTTTCAGGATACAAAATCAACATGCAAAAGTCAAGTGTATGTCTATATGACAATAATGGAAAAATTTTAAAGAAAAGTTTTTAAAATTCCACTTACAGTAACATCTAAAAATAAATAAAATACTTAAACATAAGGAGGTAAAATACTTGGATACTGAAAATTACAAAATATTTGTTACTTGAAATATTTCTGAAAGAAATTTTAAGACAAATAAACGAAAAGAGTACCTGCGTTTATGAATTTTAACTTAAATTTAACCTAAAGTAAAAATGGTAATATGTCGGTATTATCCAAAGCAATACAGAATTTCAATGCAATGTGTATAAAAGCCTCATAATAGCTTTTGCAAAAAAAAAAGAAATCTGTCTTAAATTTCATATGAGATCTTAAAGGACTTTGAATAGCCAAAACAATTTTGAAAAACAATGAATTTGTAACTCTTACACATTCTAATTTCAAATAAATGGATTTATTAAATAGCTGTGATATTTACTAAATAGCTATGGCAACCAAAAACTAGTCTCATACTATTGAGAAACAAAACAAAAAAGACAGATGTATTTACCAGATAAATATTCCAGAATAGGGAGCCCAGACATAGCCATCACATACATGATCAAATGTATTCTAGTTAGGATTCCAAGATTATTCAATGGGGACAAGATAGTTTTTTCAATGAATGGTGCTGGGAAAATTACATATCCACATGCAGAAAAATGAAGTTGAACTCTTATTTTAAATAATAATAAGAAATTAATGTAAAATGAATCAATAAATGCAGTGTAAGTTAAATATTTAAAAGTCTTAGAAGAAAACATGGTGAAAAAATATTTATTATATTGAAGCTGACAATTATTTCTTGGATGTTACATTAAAAACATAGGCAATAAAAGAAAAAACAGAAAATTTAGACCATCAAAATTTAAAATTTTTGTGTATAAATCATTATCAACACAGTGAAATGGCAACACAACAAATAAAAAATAATTTTGCAAGTTATGTATCTGATAAGGAATTGGCATCCAGAATATACAGGGAATACTTACAACTTGCATTAGTCCATTTTCACACTGCTGATAAAGACATATCAAAGACTGGGAAATTTACAAAAGAAAGAGGTTTAATGGAGTAAACAGTTCCACGTGGTTAGGGAAGCCTAGCAATCATGGTGGAAGGCAAGGAGGAACATGTCATGTCTCAGATGGATGGCAGCAGGCAAAGGGAGAGAGCTTGTGCAGGGAAACTCCCATTTATTAAAACCATCAAATCTCATGAGGCTTATTCACTATCATGAGAACAACATGGGAAAGATCCACCCCCATGATTCAGTTATCTCCTACCAGGTCCTTCCCACAGCATGTAGGAATTATGTGAGCTACAAAATGAGATTTTGGTGGGGACACAGAGCCAAACCATATCACAACTCAGAATCAAATAAAGTAAACAATGCAATTAAAATGGGCAAATAACTTGAATAGATGTTTCTCTAAAGAAGGTATACAAATGGACAGTAATCACATGCAAAATTGCTCAGCATTGATAATCATTAGGGAAATGCAAATCAAAGACATAATGAGATACCACTTTATACCCTTTAGGATAACTATTACAAAGAAAGAAGGAAAGTAGGAAGGAAGGTAGAAAGGAAGGATGGAAGGGAGGGAGGGAGAGAGAGGAAAATGGAAAGAAAAAAGGAAGGAAGGGAAGGAGGGAGGGAAAAGAAAAGAGAAAGGAAGGAAAGAAAAAAGGGGAGACAGAAAAGGAAAGAGGAAGGAAAAAAGTACAGAAATGTCGCAAAGAACTAAAAATAGAACAATAATTAGACCCAGATATCCCATTATTGGGTATCTACTCAAAGGGAAAGAAATCATATTAAAAAAAGACACCTGCACTCATGCTTGTTGCAGTAATATTCACAATAACAAAGTCATGGAAATTGCTATTTTTAAAAAGGAGTGCACCATGAACATGTAAGACATGAGATGTGAGGTTGAAGATCCAATACAGTCAGAATGGAAAAGAAACTTGGAGGCAGGCAATGAAGGTACATCCTGGCATGAATAGTATGGTCAATGAGTAAAAGGCATTCTGTGCAGTTGAACAAGATCAGAAGTTGTTTAGAAACATAACATGAATAGAATATCTGAAGAATTTGCAAGACTTCTGAGGAGATTCTGATAGTTGGCAAAGAAATCATTTTAAATTTGCTCATATAGAAAATTAAATGAAAGAATATTTTAAAAAAACTACCAGTGAAGTAAAGCTAATGTAACCATAGTTTACTATAGAGCTCTGTGGTAAATAGAATAGTAATAGCCATGAAATATTAAGATTGAGTATTCACTTTTCTACCTCAAATAGCAATGTAACACTTAGGAGAGTATAGCTATGAAGATAAGCAGGGGTGTGTGTGTGTGTGTGCGTGTGTGTGTGTGTGTGTGTGTGTGTGTGTGTGTGTGAAGAAAATTAACAAAGCTAACAAATCAACACCATTGGTGTGTTATTTAGTGACACAAATATAAACACAATAGTAACTGGAAAGAAGAAAGAAGAAAGAGAAGGAAGTAGCTGGAAAGCATGCTGGAGATGGATGTGGTGGGTACTGGTGGAAGGTCCGCTGTCAAAAGTAGCAAGCAATTCTTCAACTGATATGGAGGACTGAGGAGAAAAATTTTGGTTAATTAAGGAGAGAGTAGAGAGTTTGAAATAATTTCCTAAGAAATTGAGAGCAGTATGAAATGGTGATGACAATAATAAAATACTTTATATGCTTTTGATTTTTAAAATCCTCTTATTATAGTATCTAGATGTGCTACAGAGCAGAGTTAAGTAAAATAATTTATTCTTTTTCTTAATATTTTTTGTCATACTATCAAATCACTAATATTTCTATTCCCTGCTACTCATGCTGTTTGGTTGAAACTGAATTTTACATGTAAAATATTTGACCAATCGACACAAAACAACAAATGGTTGTCTAACTGCATTTTATATTTAAAACGTGAACTTATATTAATGGTTTTATGAAGTCCAAAGGACCTGACCAGTTCCCAAGCACAATCAAAGCCTGCCGGGATCCTCCACAGCCTCCGTAATTGAGTGGCTTTTCCAAGCCTGGGTGGCGTTTCCAAGTGGGTTCCTGACTTTTGGGCTCTTGGTTCTCATGTGAATCTCTCTTTGCTCTAATTACAGCAATTCCAGAATCTTTCACAAAATTTAGCATGTAATCATGAATCATCTATTCTTATTTTTTTACTTTGCCTTCACAGTTATTTTGTGATGTTTATTAAGGCAAAGGTAAGGACTTATAATATATATTTTCATTTTAGTCCACAAATGACTGAGCATGCATTTTCCAATAAAACTAGGACTGACACACATGGTCATATTGAACTCTCTTCAAGTAAAAGTGTTTGTTTATAAATTGCTGTTGCTAATGATAGAAAAAATAAATTACACACTCAGTTACAGAGAGGAAAAATTCTTTTTAAAAAATTGCATACCTCAAAATTTCTGTTTAGCTGTTCACAGCAGGAAACTTGGTAAGAATTATTTAAAGCACATTAATTGAAATCAGCTCAGCCTACCTTCCTGAGAAAGTTGTTGAATAAAGGGAACAGTTCTTCTAATTAAATCTAAAAACCCTACAGCTGTGAAACTATAAATTTTTATCTATGCTAGCAGTAGCTCTAAAAGTGATTCTAAGTTAAAATATTAACTTTCCCCCCATACACATAATAAAAAACTTAAAACTTCCATAAAAGGGATCAGATTGTTTTGGCCCTTCTAAGTAGATGTGCTGATGTTGGCAGACTCTTTCTACCTTAGTAAAAACTGTTTACAATTTGCCATATTGTCTGATGCTCACTTTTTTTTAAACTGTTTTCATAGCATGAGGAAACTAAAAAGGAACTCCAAATTTTCTTTTCATTTATTATTTTTATTTTTTGATAAATCAGTTCTTCCTGTTCTGCCAGCTGCAACAAACATCTGTTTGTTACATCTCTCTACAGCATAGGAAAATCTGTTTCTAGCTCCTAAAGTATAGATTTCACACAGGTTCAAATACATATGTTCAGAACCTTGGCTGCCAACTCTTCATTTAAAAGAGAGAAATATGCCACAACAGATGATTTGTTTCCAGAAAGTCATCAGTGAGAATGGTAAGTAGCTAGTTTTGAAGATTTGAAAACTAGCCAATGATTAGAATCTATCAATTGCTCAGTTGATTATTTTCTTACTCATTTTGGTTTGCTTGACAAGTTGTGTCATTTTGTAAAGTTTCTTCCCATTCCCACAAAGCAGATCTCTGAAGGCCTTTGAAATGTTTTCTAGAGGCTCTTTCACCTTGTCCTTTCCTTTAAGACAAAGATTAGGAGACAATGTGTGCCAGATAGTGAAAGTTTCTTTTTCTTATAAATCATAACAAGATTAACCATTTCATCTGTGCACCCTTTTATTATCACTCTCTATCAAATTCTGGTTCCAAAATAATGTAACTTTATTACAGTACCTTAAATAAATCTCATTTCTAAACAGTCATTTTTTATTCCCCTTCTCCTGAATCATATAAAACATGTTTTAGTCTGACTATTGCATATTTTTTTACCAATGGTCACATGTCAACAATATTCCCATATTGTGAAATTTCCTATTCTATCATGTGCCTTCGACATTTATATATTTTCAAACCTTTGATGCATCTTACTGTCAATGAGTACATTTACCAAATCATTTATCTCCTACTAAAAACTTGCTAAATTATTGATGAGCTTTATAACTGCTAACACTTTAGAATCAATACCATTTAGTACTTTTTTGTTTATACTTAATAAATCCTATTTCATCATCTTGGTGGCAGTAAAATAGTAAATTAATAGGATCTCAGGTTTTGAAGTCAGAGACAGCTTGGGTAAAATCCAGGTTCTGGGCCCTTGGACACAGTCCCTAAATTCACAGGAAAACTGCAAATACTACTTAACTAACTTGTTTTGAGCATGCAGGGCTTATGGCAAATATTCAATAAATATGATTCTCCTTCTCCTTCCCCAAGACAAACTAATAACTCTATTAAGACCAGGGAACATGTTTAATATTGTCTTATGTACAGTGTTGTAGACATCCAACAGTGCTATCATTAACTACAATGTAAGCCAAATTATGTAATGGTTTCTTCAGCATCAACCACATCTGAAAATAGTATATGGCCACTGAGAAGCTAAACATGAAATGATTAACTCATATGATAGCACAAGCCCACTCTACCAACAGAGATATGCCAATACCAACCCTTATTTAAGACGCAATACTAGTAAATGTGTTGCCTTTGTCTTATATATTTTAAAAATACTATGTGGTGGAAATTTGGGTACCGTAGAGAGTGGAAATAGCTGAGCTAGGTAAAAAGACAAACTTTTTAATATATATTTCTATCTTGCTGTACAACATATAAGAAACCATTATCTGGAGAGCCTTGTTTTTTTTTTTTTTTTTTTTTTTATCTCTTTCTCATGATTTTCTTAAGCCCCTTAATTTTTGAATAAACAATCCTATATAGCTTAATTAATGTGAAAGTTGTCTAGTCATCAAAGTCCAGAGCAAGAGTAGAAATCACAGTGATTTCTGCTTTGTCAAGAAAAGGTTGTCTGAGATCCCATATACTCATTCAAGAGCCAAAAAGGTGTGAAATATATTGAGAAAGAGTTCCATACAAATTGGTTAAAATAAATTTTAGGCACTCCATCTGGAAAATTATTTCATGTGTAATATCTCGGTCTTTGGTAAGATCATATGAACATGGTGTCATTTTGGTTATCTGATGAAGAAAAATGAGCTAATTGTTTTGGAAAATTATTCTGACCATATGGGCATGAAACAATGTATTAGAGAAGCATTAGGATATAGTAAAATAGCCTGGCTTTTGAAATCCTGTGCTTTGCATTTCAGCTATCTAGCTAAATTCCTTAATGTTTTGAAATGTCATCTATATAATGGGGATAATAAGACTTAATTCATAGAAATAACATATATGAGGATAAAGACGGAAGCATACAATGCTCATATATAATGATTGTTATGGTAGTACAAATGAATATTATCATTATTATTTTATTCATGTCATCTTAATCATAATGTGATTTCCAATTAGCATAAAATTACCTTTATATTAAGTAATAATCTAAAGAGGTTGAATTTATTTGCCCTAAATTTTTCCCAATTTCAACCCTATTATATTCTAATTAGAAAATCAAAGGAAGTTGAAGAGAAGATGGTGTTCGAGTGAGGAAGCAAGCTATGCCAATCTTTGTACAAGACCATGACTTCTTCCCTGAAGGAGTAAGGACAGTAACATACCAGACTCAGCAAGTTACCTTTTTTTCTTTAATATAGATTAATCTTTAAGGTGATGAAGCAACTCAAGTAACTTTGTATGATTACATGCTATTGTCAGAAATTATGCATAATAAATTAATCAATGTAGCTACATCTATGCCAATTTTCCTGGGATCCAAAATGTTGTAATGGGGCCCAAATGACTAATAGCATTGTGTAGAAAAATATGCATGGGAATTTTTTTAAATTCCTCTCTTTTTTAAAAAAAAAATTAAGGTCTTCAACTTTTAGTGTTCTGTAGTAATCAGCCTTTACAATAGTGTTAGTAATCTTTGACTCCCTATATTTCATGTTCATGTTGAATTGCCTGATGTGTTGGTGTGAGATTTTCAAGTCTAGGTCATAATGGGCCTTGCACCTTCCACATTGGACTCTTGGATTGCTGACTGTGGGGGATGTCATTTGTTGTTACATGAACACATTCCAGCAATCCTGTGGAAAGGTCCATGAAGAGGAGTGGAAGTAGGGGCCAACAGTCATGTGAGCAATTCAAGAGGCCCAGTTAGATCTCAGATAATGAAAGCCCCAGGGAACATCCATCTGCAACTTTGTGAAAGACCCCACTCCAGAACCATCTAGCTAAGTCACTTGTGAGTTCTTGAACCAAAGAACTGTGACCGATGACAAATAATTGCCATTGTCTTAAGACACCACATTTTGGAGTGATTTCTTATATAACATTAGATAACTGATATAATCTCTGGAACCTTAAACAAGTGGTTTATTTATTTATGTATTTATTTATATTTAAGCTCAGCATTATTATTTGCAAAATCAAGATAATGCCTAAGTCACAAGTTTGTGTCTGTTTGTTGTATGTGTATGTGTGAAGATTCAATATCCTCGTGTATCTACAAGACTTGGTACATGGCAATAAGTACTTAATTAATACACATTTTCTTCTCTTACCATAATTTATGGAGAATGCATTGTTTTCCCAAAACACTTTGTACTTACAAGGAGAAATATTGAATGTTCAGTTCAGAAACTATGCTAAATGCATGTGCAGTAGAAGCCTTTAAGGTGATATAGTAGAATGGAATTCTAAAGCAGAATGAAATGTCAGAAGACTCCCCCAGGGAACTGACAAACAGTTTGTCCAGAAATCAAAGCCTAGTTGCAATCTAGGAGAAATAGATATGATTTCTATAGTATCATTAAGTCAGAAAACATGAAGAAAAGAAGATTAAAAAAGAAAGATTACAGAATAATCAAGAATGTTCGGGAAGTAGAAAGGCGAATATATGCACTAATAATGTGTTTAGTGCAAAATACAGTGCTCTTTATCTTACATACATGCCCTGAGATAAGCAATCACTGTAAATACAATGACTGAGACTCAGAGATCCAGATCTTCTGCACCAACATTCCTTGTAGCCTCTGCTATTCTCATTGCTTCCTGTTTGCAGCATGAGTGACACACCACGAGCTGCTCTGTTTTATGCTAACCAGAATTATAAAGTGAGGAGGTTCAGGGAATACATAGATTACTTCAGAAGTACCACTGACATTGAATTTATAGCTATATCACATTTATCATAAATATATTACTTGAACATCAAAAGTAAATAAATCATTGAAACAATAAGTTATTGACTTCAAAACCAATGTGTACAGATTAGAATTTTGCTAGTAAGGAAGAAGCTGAAGTGAGAATTTGATTAGGCAACCAGATATGTCTACTACACTTGTCAAGTGGAATAAAAGTTCATGCAGTTAATTCTTACTTGTTATGGTAGCTATGTTCTACAAAGTCATCACAAACACTGAACTAATTAAAACTAAATCATAGTTCCTAGAAGAAAAACAAGGTTATGTTCCTATGATCTGCTGGTTACACATTTTCAACAACTGGTCAATACATAACCGTATTTTAGGTCTATTTCATTTAAAATAAATATTATTTAATATTGATTGTGATTAATTAACATAGAACTCACTGCCAACAACACTACAACTTATTCCTAAATGAAGTTCGTGTAACACATATTTCCAGTAAGATAAACTACAGCATTCTTATGCCTACAATCATTAGACAGCAATTCAGTACTAAATTGTGAGGCCTATGGAAACAGTAAAATCACCAACAATAAGTACAAATAAGTGAAAATTGTGGCACTAAAAATGCTGAAGAAAACCACTTGTTTACAATGTGAATGTTGAAACAAGAAGGCAGTGTCACTTTGTTTTATCCCAGGTGGGAATGTGAGTCTCAGGCAACTAAAAATGTTGCTGTTCTGGACATGTTTGAGAATGACCACAGAATCACTGTGGGTATTGATTTGAGGGTTACAAATAAATTATAGTGAGTTTGCAAGTCCACAAATATGGAGTATGTGAAAAATGAGATCTGACTGTATTTATTTGGTGCTGGTTATTTGAGGGAAGTGAGAGGAGGGCTGAGGCAAAATTACCATCTTAGAAGTATACAGTCAAGACAAGCACAAAATATCTAACGTGTAATTCTGGAAATGTAGAATGGTGCTCCACAGAAAGAGAAGCCAGCAAAATTGCATGAGAATATTATTTACTGGTCACTCTTCATTTTATATTTGATAATGAGAAAAAAATACAATACACATAAGGATTTCACATAATTTTGAAATAAATATGTTACATAATGTCTTTTGGCTTTTAGATAATGCTGTAGATACCTCACTTTAGATATCTTACTTTTTACAATTTAATTCATTGGGACTAGACATGGGAAGGAATATGTTCTATCAGAAATCAGATTAATGCACAGACTGTCCAAACATCCTGTAAGTGATCTATCAATGTCACTGGAGACTAATCCTGTCTGACCTTCACTGAACATGTGAATACAGAACTCATTCCTGATTAAAGGGACAAACAAAAGTTCTTGTTTTATTTGGACAGCTAGAACCTGGAATTAAGAGTAAAATATATTAAATTTTTGTAACATGTTTGAAATGGATGGATGTTCAGCATAATGTCCCTAAATCTCATTCCAGCTCCAAGGTTTGATGACATTTACTTGGGGATCTATCACGCACCCAGTCCTTGGTTAGGTGCTATATATAACACAGCAGAGATATAACATAATTATCATTCCTTGCACTCAAAGAAGCAAATTAGTTTGAAGGAGTAGAAATGACATAAACAAAACAACTAGAGGGCAATTAATAGAGTCTACAACACATGCTAAATTGTATGTGAAATGAGACTGATGAGAAAATCTCTATGAAGGAGGTGAGCTTTGATGTTGGCCTTAAGAAGAAACATAGAAGAGTATTATTTGTTTAATTATAATTCATTCTTTCATTCAAAAAATATACTGCATGCACATTATATGCCAATAACTCTTCAAGGTAGTGAGGATATAAGAGTGAACAAAACAGAACTCATGGACAAAATAAAAGTAAGAGCTACAACCTATTGAATACCAAATGTATGCAAAGTTATTATAAGGTACTTTGTAAATCAGCTATTAACTCTTATAATACATTGCACATTGCATGTAAAACACTATCGGTAGAGTAAATGAGACAGAAAAAGTTTACATGTAGTAAAT
Source organism: Sapajus apella (assembly GCF_009761245.1). Classification (NCBI taxonomy): domain Eukaryota; kingdom Metazoa; phylum Chordata; class Mammalia; order Primates; family Cebidae; genus Sapajus; species Sapajus apella. The sequence continues at coordinate 3,678,759 of NW_022437060.1, forward strand.
AATTTGCCCATGGCCACAGATTAGTAAGTGGTGAAGTAATCGCTGTACGTGGTGCCTGGCCAGATTTCTTTTTTCTTTTTCTTTTCTCTCTCTTTTTTTTTTTTTTTTTTTTTTTTTTTTTTTTTTTTTTTTTTGAGACGGAGTTTCGCTCTTGTCACCCAGGCTGCAGTGCAAGGGCACGATCTCGGCTCACCGCAACCTCCGCCTCCTGGGTTCAGGCAATTCTCCTGCCTCAGCCTCCGGAGTAACTAGGATTACAAGCAACCGTCACCATGCCCAGATAATTTTTTTGTATTTTTAGTAGAGACGGAGTTTCACCATGTTGACCAGGATGGTCTCGATCTCTTGACCTTATGATCCACCCGCCTCAGCCTTCCAAAGTGCTGGGATTTCAGGCATCTGGCCCCGCGAATTTTTTTCTTAGTAACACAATGCAAACCTGAAACCTAAAAGTAATAGAAACCACTCCAGGGCACAACTAATTATATGCTAGTTGATTTTTAAGATTCTTAGAGATCAGAGGGCTTGGAGGAACAATTAAATAAAGCTTTTCAAAGGGAAAATTAGAAGGTAAAACAAATGTTTTGGCTGATATGAAGGATAGTAGAAAATTATTTGCTGCTACATGAATGTATCATTGATTCAGCTTTAGGAGGGCCAGGACACACATGTTTCCTTTCTCTATTCATTGGCAGATTCTTTCTTATAGACCCTGAGAATGGAGTGGTAACAGAGCAAGAATGATGAGGGAGCAAAGCTGCTTTTTAATGTGTATTTGATTTAGACAACTTGTAAGTAAAGACATGAGAGAAAGTAACTACTTAGAAAAGTTGTGAGCCGAAAGAGTCTGATCAAAAGATGAGATTCAGAGCGAACTAAAAAAAGGCTATTTTTACCTTCAGAAATTCTCTCACCTCACTAAATCTAAACTCTTTCTTCAAGTGTTTTATAAATGTAGGATTTAGAACTCTGTCTTATGATCCAAATTTGGGTAACCTTAATGGGATTAAAGTTCTACTAATTAATATACTTTCCATTTAAAAATAACTTACTCTCACTGGTTATAAGTGTGAGGGTGAGCTCATTAGAAAATCATAATTTTGAATCTCTTGTAGGAATTTAAAGAGTAAACTGCGTCTGGTAATTGAGGACACGCTATTACCATCATCTGTTGTTACGGAAGTCACAAAAGCAAAAATCAACAAATACCTTAAGGCAATATAAACAAAGTACCTAAGATCTTAGATTTTAAAAATGACCTCACGTTGACCATATCGAACAGTAAATATTTCATAACATATTCATTATTCCCATTAATACCTTTAACTATAAAAATAAAATATCCCTAATAAAATGGAGACAGCTATCAAGGCACTTAAAAGTTTAATTTTAAAATTGGCATAGATAATAATAATGAAAATAAACCACAGGGGAGAGAACTGCAATTAAAAATGCATTATTATTACGAATTGCAGGCCCTGAAATGTATATGTTGAAGCCCTAACCCCCAACATGACTGTATTTGGAGAGAAGGCCTTTAAAGAAGCAAAATTAAATTAGGTAGTAAGGGTAGAGTTCTAATCCAAGATGACTGCCAGTGAGCAGACAGCCAACTACAAGCCAGGAGAGATGCCTGAGCAGAAAACAACCCTGCCAACACCTTCATCTTGGACTTCCATTCTCTAGAACTGTGAAGAAGTAAATTTTTGTTTTTTATAAATAGCCAGTCTATTGTATTTTGTTATGAGGGCCCAAGCAGGCTAATACATTTACCTATGGCACTGGGACTGTGATACATAAGGAAAGATGTAACTTCTGGAAGAAAACGCGTGAAAATTATTACACAATACATAAAGAAAACATTTTTTAAGTGTAGCTGAAGTAGTGCTAAAGCAATGGGAACAGTAGAAGTGAAGGAACTATAAGACAAAACACAATTGCTATAAGGTTCTAGAATGTAGGTGATAAAACCTACCACCCAACTATAGTGGGAGTTCAGAATTGATTCCAAAAGGTATTACCCTCCGGGTGAACTAGAAAATATATGCATCCATAAACTTACAGAAAGACACTATCTTTTCTGGGTTTTGTTCTTTATGGAGAATTAAAAAATAAAACTCTTCCTTGAGGATGTATAAGCTGGCACATCCAGATATGTAGGGCTAGGATTCATACTATATATGCTATTTAAAATACCTTTTGGATCTATTTCAGGTAAGTCTCAGCACCTGGCAGACACAAACATAAATTTCGTCTGAAGAAATTATCTTTGAATACAGGGCTGATTCTTGAAAACCATTTAAATATGAACAATAAAAATCATTATAAGTGAGGGTTAATAAATGTAATTAATTACAAATTCAAATCTGCAAATATTACAGGCTGAAATTTCAAAGTACATCATAAAAATAATGTGATGAAATACGTAATAGATGATACTGACAAGAAATAGAACAATTTATATTCTGACTTAAAAAAAGATCTTCTAGAAATGAAAAAAAAAAAAAAAAACCTAACACTTCTGGAACTGGTAAAATACACTGATTTTTGAACCTTAAAAGTCTGATAAATCCCAAGTTCTGCAGAATACATTAAAGACAAAAATATATTGAGAATAACTAGAAAAAAATTTAGGACTTATGTTTAGATTGGTAAAAGACATCAGCAGCAAATATAAAACTCAAGAGACAGTTGAATAACTTATTCACTTATTATAGAGATACACTTTAATTTAGAATTCTACAGGCATTAAAAATATATTTCAATATTGAATGAGAAAAAAATTACATTTTTAAATAAAACCTGAGAGTTTGACACTAGTGTATTTGCAAAAAACATAGTTTAAAAATTAGCTTATATCAAAGGAATATATTCTTATTGTATTATCTGCAATGAAAGAAGGAATAAAATCAAGAATTCCAAACATGTGCTTATATAAAATAATCAAAAGAACACACATTAATTATTAAATAGCTATCTAAAACCCTTCATTATTTCCTTTGGGAGTATATCCAGATATGGAATTGTTGAATTCTATTTTTTTTGAGGGGCCAATATACTGTCCTTCACAGTGGCTGTACCATTTTTTACTCCCAGCAACAGTGCACAAAGATTTCAATTTCACCATGTTCATAACCATGCTTGTTATTGATTGATCAATTGATTATATCAATTCTAATGAATATAAAGATTTGATCTAATATTTTTTTGATTTGCATTTCCTTATTAGTGATGTTGAGCATCTTTTCATGTGCTTTTTGGTAACTTATATATCTTTGAAGAAATTTTTGTTCAAGTTCTTTGTTCATTTTTAAATCAGGCTAGTTTTTGTTGTTGAGTTATTGGAGGTTTTTTTTTATATGTTCTAGCTATTGACTTCTTAACAGATATATAATTTGAAAACTTTTTTTCCATTCAATAAGTTGTCTTCTACTCAGTTGACTATGTCCTTCAATGTATTCTAATAATTTCTAAGAAATATATCAATAATGTAATATATTGTGGACAAAAAAGTTATTCCAGCAATGCAAGAGTCTCTAGATATTAAATTATATGAGATCAATAACCACATAACAGTCAAAAGTGGAAAACTCAGGGAATTATATGAATTGATACAGAAAGTAATGTTAGATAAATTTGCTATTCTTCATAGTTAAAACTAAAATGCTTTTTATCAATTATAAACATAAAGATACTTTATTAACTTAAAATTTGTTTTCAAGTTGCCTATGCTAGCCATTATGCACAGTAGTAGAACATTAACATAATTTTTATCAAAATGAGAAACAACAAATGATGTCTTACAGAAACACATTCTTCAACATTGCATTAGAGGTACTAGCCTATACAATAAGACAGGAGAAAAAAAATCTATGAGAATAGAGAGGTAAAAGGGTAACACACTATTGTTTTCTGATGATAACACACTATTGTTTTTTGGTCATGTAAAAAAGCAGAGCCAAAATAATAAACAAACAGTTAAAATAATAACAAATATTACCTATGTTAACACCTATAAGATTAACATATAAAAGTTAACATCATTCATATATGATAATAAAAATTATGTAGGAAATGAAATTTAAATAACTAACTGAAACCCTTATAGCAGAAAAATTTGTGGAGATTCATCCAGCCCCACTGCTGCACAGAGAACACGTAGCTGAGTGAGCATTCCTCACTTCTGAAACAGATGGTCATGAGAAATGAAGCTGAATGTGTATGTGCAAATCATCTCACTCAGGAGAGGCCATCGGTTGTGGGGTCCCTGCAGTGTTCATATCCTGCTGATTATACTGCACCCATTTTCTGGTGAAGCTATATCTCATTATATATCAGTTCCTCATCAATAATTAAAATTAATAAACAATCTTGAAAATGAGATATATCTGTCATAGGATTACATAGTATCCACCTTAATCTCATATGATCCAATAAATTCCTTGCTTTTCAGTGCAATAGACCTTTTCAAATCTTCAGGTGTCACTAGAACCTAGGGAAAAAGCATATATCAGCTATTAACTTTTTCCTTCACTGTCCCAGGAAGGATTGGTCTGCTTCAGCAACACAGATTTATTGTCCATTTTCTAATAGCTGACTCAGATATTAGATATATTATCCTTCTCCATGTATCTCCTCCACACTTGATCTTTTAAATCAATACTGTCTCCTTTGAAAGGCTTTTACTTCTTTTTTAATTTCTCTGACAGTCCTCCTAAACATGTCTTTCATAGCATGCATTCATCTGTCACTGGTCACTTGTGAAACATATGTTGAGCATCTACTCTTCTAATTTAGAGATGAATCACCATTCATGATCTCAGGGTACTTACAGAAGCTTACAGAAGCAAGTGGAGATAGAATTACAATTGGAGACCCACACCTTATCTGAAATTGAGAAGAGGTGGTCAAGAAGACCTTGGAGAGAAAAGGTATTTTTTTGTAGTGTTTGATTTGTAAAGACAAAACACTAGCAGCTTAACCAATAATATAACCAACAAGATAATCAAGTGAATCAAAGACTATGATGGTGGTTGAAAAGAAATCAGAGTAGAACCCAGGATCTCATCTTTCCTTTTGTAAGAAAAGGAAAATACTAATATTCTTAGAATGTTTCTACTGCTATGACAAAATACCTCAGACTGGACATAAAGTACAGGAATTTATCACACTTCTGGAGGCTGGAATGTCCAAGATTAAGGCACTGCCATTTTGTATCTTGAGAGGGCCTTCTTGCTGTGTTGGCACATGGCAAAAGTGATGGATGCTATGGGAAGGGCCTTTTAAGGGAATTAATCTGATTCACAAACGTCGAGCCTCAGGACCTAATCCCCTCCCCACATCTCCCCTTTTAATATCATCACTTTGAGGTTTAAGTTCCAGCATATGAATTTTTGAGGGACATATTCTTTTAAACCATAGCACTTTTGTCCCTCCATCAAGGTCAGGACTAGTTCATATCCATCCATTCAAGAGAAAACGTAAGCAAATAAGAGATTGACCACCTGGTACACTGCTTGGAAATACTGACAGATTGGTTTTTGGGTTTGAGGTCTGTTAAGAATCTCCCTTTAGCATTTGATCCACATAGGAACACAAATGGGAATGAAAGAAGGAACTAAAGCTTTTTTTTTGAAATTTTAAACAAATATTAGTTTGCATTGAGAAGAGTAGTAAACTTAAAATTGTACTCCAAATTCTCTTATTAAAATAAATAAGAATGCATTTGAGCTTAATCAAAAATAGCTTAGAAAATACAATACACTATTTCAGATTTTATATTATTTACAACTCAACATGTCATCTTGTGTAATACAGAGGAGAGAAGCAGCAAACTTATTTGTTATTCAGTGTGACCTAATAGCTTTAGATATTCGCAGAACCATGAGTTATAGAAAGCAATCCTTTGCTTTGTCTTTATGGAAACCAAGAAAATGCTTATGATGGTGATTATGTGGCTTAGGAAAATAATTAGAGAAATATGCATTGCCAATATGTTAAATTTTAAACTAGAATTTTAAGAAAAATATATGCTATAAGCCTTTGCACTCCCCATATCCTTTTGATCTATTAATGTCTAAAAGGTGTATAAATAAATTGTGCAATCTCAAAAGAATTACTTTTTCAGGGAGATAAACTCTGGTAAATATAAGAAGACCTTCTGAATTGCTGCTAAGTAAAAAAGGCATTTTACATTTGTGAGATACATGAGTTGTGTAATAATTAAAAGAAATTATTGCCAAATGGAATGTTGATGTAGACTTGAAAGAAAAGGGCTTATATTTCCAATTAGAGAAACAAGTTGTAGTCAAGAATTATGGCGCTCAGCAGAAGTCTTTTACAGGCTTCACCTCTCTTCTCAGAAAACATGCCAGTAGAAGAGGAAAAAGAGATATTGAATATAAATGCACACTTTCTGAACGTCCCCACATTGATTATTTTGACTTATGTTTTTCTTCATACTACCTGAGTATCACCTTTTCCCACACATTTATATTTGTGGCACTGACTGAACATTTCTGTTCACACTGTCAAATTCTAACATATTTAGTTTATGAAGCAGATGTGAGAGTTATGAACAATGTGAAGGTGCTATGACTGGCCAATGAATTGGTAAGAAGGACACGGATCCACACATCACTAAGCATGTTATTACCTAAGGACAAAAGTCCTTATAGGAGGCAGAATATCCATCCAAGAGTAGAGAATTTGCAGCACATTTCATTAAAACCACCCCTGAACTCCAGAGGCTCAAGTTAGTTGGATGCTGGTGATCCTGCCCATCCCAAGATCAGGAAACCACAAGTTTTTATATCTTCCCTGTCCCTGCCTTTATACTATGCATTGTATCACCTTTCCGGGAGAATTTATATTAATAATGAATATGTTTCTACTTTACATAGAATTCTCTTTGTTATCAAATTAAACTCAGCATCATTAGGGTGAGATTATTTTGAAATTAGGGGCTAAGAAATAGCAAAGTGTTTTTTTCCACATGACCCTGAATCCTATCCAGTTTTTCAATACTCCAAAAACCAATTTTGGGGACCACGGCTATATGGAAATAAGTTTTGTCAAATGGTTACTCATTATTTAAATCTTTATATGTTACTTTACATGGAGTTAGTCTTTTCTTATTCTCTATTACCAAATCAGATTTCCCTTTTCAGTGTTCCTTATAGTACTTTTTATTTTTATAATTACTTTGGTCTAAGTTTTTCATTTGCAAAGTAGAGCTCATTCAATATAGTTTAAGCAAAAATAAGGAAATTGGTTTGACATTTGCAGGGTTATCACAAGAAAATCAAGGGCAGAGAGATTTTAATAGAGTCTGCAAGAAGCTAGAGAAAAGACAAACCTTCAGAACCAGGGATTCTTCTCTTGAATTATCTCTTAGTCTCACTCTCCCCACCTAGGTTAAATAGTCTCTTGCTTCTGGTTTTCTCCATGAGTCTGTTTTCCTCTCTTCTTCTCTCTTTTTTTATGAAAAATCATATCTCTCTACATTCTGGTCCAACATGGCTGCCCTAGCCTCAGGGTTACATACCCACGGTGTTTGCCTAGTCTGTGCTTTCTGCATTTCTGTATCAAACTTCCAAGAAAGAGAATCTGATTGGCCCAGCCTGGTGGGATCTGTAAATAGAAATGTAGGGTTTACAGTTCCTATGAAACACAGAGCAAGGACAGTGGTAATGGATTAGTCCTCAGCCACAGATGGTGACTCATGTACACAGCAGTGCCTTTACCAATGTTTCTGAAATGTTAGTACCACATTCCACTTACTTGCTTGCTTGTATGTTTTTCCCTCAAACTTGTGTGTTTCTTCAAGTTAGAAATTGTTTATTTCATGTTTGAAAACTAGATTTTCTTTGCATTCTAACAGTTTCTCCCATACCTATCACCATTAAGCTAGTTCCTTAAGTAAAATAATTTGAGATTGACTTAAAAACTGTTCTATTTTTTTTTTTTTTGGTTTTTTTTTTTTTTTTGGGACAGAGTTTCGCTCTTGTTAACCAGGCTGGAGTGCAATGGCGGGATCTCAGCTCACCGCAACCTCCGCCTCCTGGGATCAGGCAATTCTCCTGCCTCAGCCTCCTGAGTAGCTGGGATTACAGGCACGCGCCACCATGCCCAGCTGATATTTTGTATTTTTAGTAGAGACGGGGTTTCACCATGTTGACCAGGATGGTCTCGATCTCTTGACCTCGTGATCCACCCGCCTCGGCCTCCCAAAGTGCTGGGATTACAGGCTTGAGCCACCGCGCCCGGCCCAAACTGTTCTATGTTTTATCCCTTACCTCTATTCTTACATTATCAAGCTTTGTTACTTCTTCTTCCCTAGAGTATTTATTGTTCATTTATTCTGTCCTATTTCTCTTGTCACTTCTTATTATCAATCCTGATCACCTCATATTTGCATAACTTCAACAATCTCTTAATTACCCTCTCCATCTTTAATATCTCCCTTCTCTAATACATGCTTTCTGTTACTAGCACAGAAAAATAAATTTGAACATTGTATTTGACAGGTAATTTACAACAAAATGGCCATAGATTCAGACAAGGTCAAGAGGTGTGGGAACTGAGGCTTTGAGAAGTTAAATTGCTGAGCACAGAGGACCTTGGTGGTTGAGATGGATTCAAGCACATGTTCTCTGACTTCAGAGGAGGGTGTGGTGGAAGGAGTTTGAGATTTTTGATGAGAAATACAAACCTTTTATATCACCAACTCCATTTGTTTTTTCACTTTGAACAAACTACTTAGCAACTCAAAAGTTACTGTTTCATCTGTAAAGTTAGGATAATATCTACTTTTTAAAATTGTTTTGAAGATCAATGTTATTATTAGCATATTTCCAGGCACCAGGAGGTATTTATTCTCAGTTTAATGTAATTGTCTTCTGGTACTTAATGAATTAATAATTCATAACTTTAATTTTGTGATTTATTATAAACTTGCAAGCATTTTAACAAACCTGTGCACGAAGTGAGGAAGATATTTAGATTTATTTTACTAATAAGTAAATCAAGATTCACAGATGAGAGGAGTTACCCATAAGTTACCCATGACTCATAATGAATGGTAATGGGGATCATTAGTATCTCTCCAAGTTGACTGAAAGTTTCTTGAGGACACAAGAACGTTTTTAATTTTATCTTCAAAAATATATATCAATTATAAATTAAGATATATAATTCAGCCCTTAAAAGTATAAACTGCCAGTTCTGCAAAATCTCCTTTGTCATCATAGACATGCTTAATTTACTTCTGCAGGCTTTAGCTTTATTAGTAAAAAGAGGATAACAACGCTAACTTTCTGATTTAAGAATAATGTACAATATTGAGAACATCTAGACTATCACAAATATTCAGCATTAAGATCTACAGTATAAATGAGCAAGAAATAGTTGTACTGTTGGATTTTCAAACCATTTCTAATTTAATTAAACCTAAACTCAAGTATTCTAGTTTGGAAATTAAAACAGTTTTTGCTATTCCTATGAAAATTTCAAAATGAATCAGCAAAGAAAGACAATGTTCTGAATTTTTTTTTCCAAAACTGTAGCATAGGAAAAAAGTATTCTGTTTACTTATCTAAATGTTATTAGAGATACATAAGCAGATATCAGTACTTCATAGGTACATTTCATCATTACAAGGGAGTTTATTACAGAAGGAAAAGAGAACGAAGAGAATGAATTTGGTACTAAATGAAATCCTATATTAATCTCACAATTATCTAAGTTATTTAGTGGAGCTTTGAAATGCAAAGATGAAATTAGAATCATTTTTTCTGAATTTCACGTGATTACTGGCACCATTATCCCTCTAGTTTTTCTGTCTAATGATAGTAAAATGTATGGAGTGGAGCTAGATTTCGTCTTAATACTAGCTATGTTTAAAAAGTTTATTAAGCAAATTTACATTTTCATAAAATTACAGGGGAAACCCTTAACCTCATTCAGAAATCGAACTATCTTCAAATAAATTAAAATGAGGTTCAAAGAAACCATTTGCAAATAACATGTAAGCAAAAAGCACTCTGACCATTCCCAATTACTTTATTTATTTGTGAAAATACATAGAGTAGGGCCATGCTTTTAATATTTCCTTTAAATTATTTATATTTAACAATATATATTAGAAGAATATGTAAATCAGTTATATCATATTCACCTCTGAAGTTTTCAGGTTTGGCAAGCTATGATTTAATCAGTAACAGACAAATATCACTTGTCATGACATTTTTTTCTGCCTGACTACAGTGAGTTTTTAATTAAAAATTTATATATTAATTAAAATTTTCATAACATAAAAGTAACCATTTTAAAGTATACAACTCAGTGCTATCAAGTATATTCACAGTTGTACAACCACCACCTATAACTAGTTCTAATTCATTTTTAGCACCAAAACAGAAGAAAAACCCTAAACGTAAACTAGTTACAACATGTTTCACTCTCACTTCAGGCACAGACAAACACTAATTTAATTTAAGGAGCAGAGCCTTAAGTTACAGGGAAAAAATATTAAAAACTAAAAATATATTTTCCTTAATTTTTACAAGAATCTCATGTGATTGGACAATCACTAAAATGTTCACTTTCAATTCCAGAAAACTTGAACTCACAGAGTTTAAGTAACATTATATGTAACCAGCTTAGTAAGCCAAGGAACTATAGCTGAAATACAAGACTACCTGATTCAAAAAGCCATGCTTCTTTCCAATGCTAACCTAGGTTGGTTTGAATATTGATTTACAAAGTCACTTGCTGTATGATTTGGAAACTTTCTCACCTATAAAAATGCAATAATAAAGGCTTTAAGCATCATTGCTTAATGTTTAAATGAGATGACATATGCTTGAATAAATGTGATAATATATGTGATTCATTTACCAGACAATTAACACTAAATAGTTACTACAAATAATAGCTATGAATATGTGTCATACATGTATAACAATTATATGTGCACATATTTGCAACTAAACTCACAATAAAGTTATTGGTTGCTAAAAAATGTTGTTGAATGAATACATAAAAATATAAATGATGAGTAAATGAATCAACAAAATTACTGACTATAGTAGCAATCTTAGCTAAATAAAGCAGCTATCACTCTGTCTTCACTATTTACACAGTTTTCAGGCATTTGGGAAAGTCAATTTTGACCCAGAACACAGTTCAGAATGTTTGTGTTCCTAACAACAGTTAAAACCATTTTCCCAGCATTTGTGTTGTGCTCCAAAACATCGTGGATGAGTGCTCTGAGCAATCACATGTAGATGATGGAAGTCTGACCTTGACATTGGCTCCCAGAGCTGCTGCAAGCAAGTCACTTAACCTTGGGTTTCAGGTTCTTCATCTGTAAAATTGGGATTAAAAACGCTTGCCTGCCCCTCAGAAAACTGAAGATTTCTGAAAGTAAATGTATTAGAAAGTGCTTTGAATGTGAATATAATTCCTAAAATAGTAAAAGATGAATCTTTTCCATTCTATTTCCGCTGGAATGTTTTTCTTCAGTCATGGAATGAAGTGTTGTAGAATCTAAGGTGTTCAAAAGCCAGAAAACTAGTGTCAGAAAAATCTCAGTGTTAATCAACTGTGGAAATAGTTCATTCTTCCTGGATTGTCAGTGAGGCAGAAAGTGAAAATAATATTTTGAACAAAGGAGACACTACCTCCTTTGTACTGTGGTTCCTGCAGTCAACTCACTAGGACTATTCTAAATAATAATTTTACCAGAATGTTCAAATATTCCTCTAGGAACAAGTTTGGCTTGGGGAAATATCAGGACATTTTAGAAGCTTGAAAAACTATCAAAACAATAAATCTGATGAAACTGAAGTTTATATATGGAGTCTTCAGTAAGGTAAAAAAAAAAAATTTAAAAATGGAGTTTCTATGGCTTAATCTGCTTAGGGCCATATTTTATTCCCCTCACATGCCCTGGGGACAGAGCTTTCCTCTTTTATGTTTCTGTGCTTGCATCAAACTACTCTGTCCAGTCTGACCCACAATCAAATGAAAACCGAGAGAACTTCAGAGTTAGACATAGGCAGATTTAGAATGTGTTAGACAGAGGCAGGTAAAACATAATAACTAGACCAAGACTTGGAAATAATGACTGGGCGAAACCTCTGAGACTATAGGAGGCTTTACAGTTTGGGGAAATTTCTTGAGTTGAAGAGGTAGTTACATAAATCAGGACAGGCAAGGAGAGAGGTGACACAGCCTTGGTATACCCTAGAACTTGGAGATTTGGTGTCATCCTGTATGTAGAATTTGAACACTGTGTCAGTTGTACTGAGTGATCTTCATGCCCTGAGTCAGTAAATACTCAAAACTCCTCTGTTTTCAGTATATCTTCCTTAAACAATGGTAAACAATCCGGTGAGCAATAGGAGGAGGAGACATAGAAAAGTGGCTTTGAACCTTCACAGATATTTTATCTTTATTGTCCTGACTCCTGGCTGAGAATACAATTAGAAGGAAAGAGTTCATCAAAACACCCAGTCCATTAATTCCTTCTGATACAACACTTAAATGCAATCAATGAGCACAGACTATCAAAATGAAGCAATCCTTATTCCCCAGTTACAATTTGGGTCTCTGAAGACCTTATAGACTAGATGACAATCATTATGTGGAGTTGCTGACTTTGACAGAGGCTCCATTTTAGCTACTTTGAATAGTCTTTCTATAAACCCCTTAGCACTAAGGAGAATGTCTATAAAAGACCACTAAAAGTAACTTTGTGTTTAGTTCATTATTAATTGGTTTATTTTCCTATTTAATACCACTTCCCTTATTTTTATTATTAAATATAATGTCTTACATGATAATAGCAGGTGTGGTAAAGACATAAAGACACGCCAAGAGGGAAGGTGAATGTTGAAGTCTGATTACATAAGCCTTAAATGACAAGCATTAACGAGAGCTAGAAATCGCTACAACATATAGTCATTTGGATTGTTTTTACTATCCCATACATATTGCAAATTGTGTATATAACCATTGCTATCCTTTATTACAAATGCTCTCTATCTTGGTGTGCACGTGCATATACTGTTAGTCTCTGATATGAAGGGGAACATAAAAATAGGTTGTAAATGGTCTGCAGCTGAGTTGGGGCAGGGGAGTTCTCTCAATCCCTGGAGTCATTACCTAGACCTCCAAACCAACAAAATCTCATAGCCTGAGTAAAGGAAATGATGTTAGGAAGTGGCAATTTTCACAAGTGAATATTTAGAAAATACACAATAGCCATTAATAAACAAACAAAATAAATGGGGAGGAGTAGTTCTACTTACCAAAAGCAAAGATTCAACAATAAACAATCAAAATACTCTGGATAATGGCTCTGCCTCCTCTGTCCTGTGCAATTCGGAAGAGCATGATGGGGACAGTGGTGCAGGGCCCGATGCAGGCTCCTGTTTAACAGAGGAAACACATGGAGTTCAGAACGCTTTGCTCTCTGCCTACAGAAGTGTGTGTGTGTGTGTGTGTGTGTGTGTGTGTGCACGCGCGAGCCTGCGCACGTGCCCACACAGTGACAATTATATATATAACAGCACTTGAGGACTACAAACAGCACCTGATGCCAAAAGGTAGTTATTTGTAATTTTATAAAAGAAAGTCTCTTTTAGGGTCTGGCGTGGTGGCTCACGCCTATAATCCCAGTACTTTGGGAGGCCGAGGCGGGTGGATCACAAGGTCAAGAGATAGAGACCATCCTGGTCAACATGATGAAACACTGTTTCTACTAAAAATACAAAAATTAGCTGGGCATGGTGGCGCACGCCTGTAGTCCCAGCTACTTGGGAGGCTGAGGCAGGATAATTGCTTGAACCCAGGAGGCGGAGGTTGCAGTGAGCCGAGGCCATTGCACTCCAGCCTAGGTAACAAAAGTGAAACTCCGTCTCAAAAAAAAAAAGTCTCTTTTAAAACAAAATCATTTCTACACAAATAAGACTAGAATACAGATTTACAAAGTTACTTAAAGATTAAATGACCTTCAGGTTACCAGTACTTAATGCAACTTTTGTTAATACATAGGGAGAAAAAAATAGTTTTCATATAGAAGAAGAATTGGTGAAACTTAGAAGCACTAGGTAGAGTGAGTTTATCATTGGTGGGACCAATATACCATTTTTCATGGGAAAGGGACATTCATTGAAAAACTTTTAGATTCCTTGCAAAAGACCATTACACTGTGAAATGGAGGCAGCAAACTATCCTTGCTTCCTGGCCTCTATTTCATCCTCATCCCTATTTCCTTCTCCTGTTTTCACGTTTCCAAAGCCATTCAGGGAAAAGAACATGAATGATCACAACTTCTACTCTTAGTTCTCTCATGAGTGTAATTCCTCATATTAAAAAAAAAAAAAAAAAAAGAGGAGGAAAACATGCTGAAGTGAGGACTTCAAATATTTGGTCTTCATAATAATATGTCCTTTTGCAAGTGAATAAATTTGCATCTTGCTTTTTATATCTGAGTGAAATTTGTTAAGGCTTATCTTTGTTTTTCGTATGTTATTGGGGTACAGGTGGTATTTGGTTATACAAATAAGTTCTTTAATGGTGATTTGTAAGATTTTGGTGCACTCACCACACAAGCAGTACACACTGTACCCTATTTGTAGTTTTTTATACCTTGCTCTCCTGCCACCCTTCCCCCCAAATCCCCAAAGTCCATTGTAGCATTCTCATGCCTTTGCATCCCTATAGCTTAGCTCCCCCATAACAGTGAGAACAAATGATGCTTGGCTTTCCATTCCTGAGTTGCTTTACTTAGATTACGAGTCTCTAAACTTACCTACTCGTGAGAGCTAGACTCACTTCCCTTGCTATGACATAATAAGAGGCAACAAGGTGTGGAGGAAGGCCTTAGATAGTGAAACAATTATACAAATCGGGAAAGCTTCCCAAGAGATATCTAGTTTTAAGGGCTACATTTCTGGTTTCAGGAAGATAACATCCAGGTCTTATCCTGTGACAGAGAAAAACATGATTTCATTTTTTTACAGCATATTTTTGTTGTCATTGGGAATAAACTCTGTTACATTTTACCACTCTGCTGCCTATGAGGAGAGCAGTTAAGTTATCTATGAGGATAGAGTAGGTTAATGGTATAAGTAAGTGTATATTGCTTTATTTATTTAATTTTTATTAATTATTATTTATTTATTTACTTTTTGAGATGGCCTCACTCCTGCGCTGGAGTGTGGTGGCATGATCACGGCTCATTGCAGCCTGGACCTCTTGAACTTTTGTGATCATCCTACCTCAGCCTCCTGAGTAGCTGCAAACACAGATGTGCACTACCATGGTGGGCTAACTTTTAAAAAATATATTTTTGTACAGGGTCTCAGTATGTTGCACAAGCTGGTCTCTAACTCCTGTCCTCGAGCAATTCTCCTGCCACAGCCTCTAAAAATGCTGAGATTATAGGTATGAGCCACTGCACCCGGCCTTGTATACGTTTAAGGGATAAAGTAGACAAACCTTTCTCTCAATAACTTAATATAGGATTACAGAAAGTATTTCAACAATATATTAAGAGTATAAGGTAGAAATAAATAAAACCAATAATAGCATCCTATTCCTCATGAAATGGGAATAAAAAAGAAAGAGTAATTACTTGCTTAAGGGGAGAGATGAGAAATTGTGTATTCTTATAGGAGATGAGAATTTAAGGCTGAGAAACTTCCTAAACTGCAAAAGAAAAATTTCTTTTTCAGGTCATTAATAGAACGAGACACCTGGGTTGGCAGTGCTCAGATGGTGCAGCCCATCATTTTCATGTTCCCTTAGTTCCCCTCTGTATGTTTACTTTTTATTTTCAATAAAAAGGCCAGTCTGAGCCACAGTTACGGACATTGCTCACATTGGTTTGTTTTACATACGTTTTCTCTCTTAATAGGTTTACAAGAATCCTGTGAGGCCATTGCCATAGTCATTTAGAGATGAGTGCCCCGAGGTCAGAGGGTTAAAGGAATTTGCTCAGGGTTATACTGTTAATAAGTGGTGAAATCAGGATTGGAACTAAGGTCAATTTTCTCCAAGGCACATGCTCTTTTGATTATGCACTCTTATTTTGAATTGCAAGCCACCATCTGGCTTAGCAGCAAGATTAGAGGTTGGCACAACTACAACTGGAGTTTAAACATTATTTATTTATTTGCCATTGAGGCCTTGTTGATGACTTTGTTCTGATGAGAAATAACACAGCAATAGCAACAATTAAGGATACTGACATAAAAAATGAAGAACCACTTTCTTTCCATATGTTTACACATAAGTATTCCTTATTTTAGTGTTACTTTAAAAATTAATAGATGTTTGTTATATAAGACAATGTACAGCTATAGTGCATTGTGTTTCACCTTGTTACAAAAGAGCCAACCAAGTAATTTCATTTTAATTTCAGTGTAAATTCCAAGTGTGTAGTAGAGCTTGTTATGATTTTTAAAATATTTACATACTTGAGTTTCCATTGATTGCTACCTTGTAATACTCAGTGTTTCTGCTGCAGCACGATAATTTAATTGTGGTGTAAAGCTGCTTTCCTGTGTTAAAAAAAAAATTGTACATTTCATTATACAAAGTGGATCATTTCAGATATATATTTTCATATCTGTTTAATGGAGAAAATCTCATCCTCATTTGGTTGGATTATAAATGTCTTTTTGAAAATGAAAATTTTCATAACATCTTAGCATTAAAATGCATTTGTGGGGGTAGATTAACCCCTTCACTGTGAAGCGCCCGAGCATTCAGCCCACCTTAGAAGCAGGTTCGTTGATTGTTGGAGTCATTGCAATACCCCACATCAGTACATGAGTTCTGAGAAGTAAATGCCTTTCTGAAGATAGCTTGAGTCAAGGACAAAAGCAAATGTTACCAAAATGGTGTCTAGGACCTTGCGCAGTCTGTATCTTTGCCCCTATTCCAGCTTTGAAAGAGGATCAGCATTTTGCTGCATCCTCAAAAATAGCAAATACTATTTGTCAAAAACTAACAATAATGATTATATGATAAATGGGGAACACTGAAGGTACACTGAATTCAGAAATAAGACAAATATCTAGTAAACGCAGAGTCAATAGATTGGCCAAAGATAGCGATTAGCACTGTGCGGTTGCCATCCAGGGATTTTCAATTTCATACAGGTTCATAGGTTGCTTCTATTTAGTTCTTCCTTTGGTCCTTCTGGACTTGAATAGGGCCAATTTCAAAATTCATCTTTCCTGAACTTTAAGTGATCACCAATGGTTACTTTCAGGATTAGTAGCAGGACCTACAGAAGCCCTTTTAGCCACCACAGATTCAGAGCTGAATTTTCCTGATGACCTATGACTGAGCAGTAAATGGACTTGATTTGTGTCAGCAGTTGCTTTATAATAAACACTAAAATATGAACACCGAAAACCTGTTACCAGATTTCCGGTTAGTATCAGCCCTGATTCTGTCCTGTGAGAAATGTTGCAGGCATATTGTCTTTAGTTTTGCTCATGGATTTGGGGAGGGAAACACTTCTCATCTCAGAGTTCTGTATGTTCCTGCATTAGCCATTCTAGAAAAGCTGCTCTAGGTTTGATTCAGTTATCATAAAAAGAAAAACAAAAGAAGGGAGACAGTGGTTGCATCCATATAATCAGACTGATATAGGACGGATGTCAGGTTGAATGACATGCAATGTGTTTCATTTTCTATAATTGTTTAAAATGTATTCATCAAATATGCAGAGAATTGACTTGCTGCCTGCTCCTACTGGGGTTTGGGATAAAGAGAAGTTGAAGGTATTAGAAAATATTTAGAAAAGCATATAGGAAGTAATATGACAGAGTATTGACCAAAATGTACCAAGAATATTGTATAATTATACATACTACTTAGAGAAGCTAAGTACTCTTTGTACCTTTGCCTATGTGACAAGACAACAATACTGCTTGCTTATACTTTAAAATTGTTAGAAGAACAAAATGATATCAAATATGGCACCAGATGGAAGAGTGACCCACACATGATATTTGATAGAACTGGGCATGAAACCTGAGGAGAACGAAAAGAAATGTTATTTTAGATTGTCATATTTCTAGGCCATTTATGTGAAAAGTCAGTAAACTTTGTAAGATTTTCATCATTAAAATATACTAAACAAATTAGTAAAGAAGTATTAAAATAATTATATGTTCGAATCAATTTTGTAAACAGCAATAGTAGAAATGTTGGCAAAAATTTGGGGCCAAAGGAGAATAGTTGATTTTTTTTTTTTAAATAATGGCAAAGGTGTAGTCTTCATGTAGTGACAGCCTAATACGGTGTGAGAAAGAGGTTTTAGGAAGAGAAGGGTGTGAGGTTAGTTAAATCCAACATCCATAACTTACCAGCTTTGTGACTTAATTACTTGGCAATTTCTTTGATGATTTAATTTTCTGAATAACTGAGATTCATAACATTTATAAGAGGAATATTATTAATAAAACAAGAAATTACCTAGTATAATGCATGGTCTATTGTAAACCCTCAATCAATGTTCATTCTCTTCTCTTGTATAATTAAGTGAAGTCCATGTCATTGGTAAACGTCTTAGATGTATTTAGCCGGCTTTTTAACAATGATTTTGGTACACAATTAATTTAAAACAACAAATAAATTTTCTGCTTCCTTTACAAAATGTTACCTTTTATGGGATATTTTATGAACTCTTATGAAAATGTCTAATTGGTTGACTTTGCTTTGATCCCTTTATCATGTTTGCTTTCTGTCATAAAGTACATTTCTTCAACTGTTGTTGCTTCTCCAAGTAACAAATGTTCTAATATCTAAAAAATTTCTCTAATTTCAAACTACCAGCTAAGATGAAACTACCAGCTTTCATCAACAACCCAGAAATTTAATGAAAGTATGACACATATTTAACTACATCTCGGTTCTCACATTTCTATTCCAAACATCTGCAGCAATTACAAACCAGTAATGTGTCATTTAATTATTTTCTTATTCCTGCAAAGGACCCTCAAAACTGATGGTAGGCTCCCTGGGTTTAGTTAAAATGAATTTATTCTTATATATATATTTTTAATTTATTGCCATTGTAAAAGATGTTTAAATTTATCTGAGTACTTCTCAATTTTATTTGTAAAAGAATATTTGCTATTCAATCAGATTTAATTAATTTGAACTTCTGAGCAAAATCTCCATGTCTCCAATCATACCACAGAAACAGTTGCTTGTAAAGAAAAAAAAATTGAAACAAGAATTAGATCATTTTAACCACACGGAAAGAGACAATCAGGCAAATCTTGTTATTCGGACAAAATTTCCTCAAGTGGAGGAATTTCTTGACAATAAAAAAGAGTTCATGCAAAGCAAGTATTGATTACATCATCCATTTCTTTTCTTTATTCATTATAAAAACTCAGAGTGACACAGCAATTAGTTACCTATAGCTGATATACTGGGAATTAACCAATCATTTCAGAGTACAATCTGTAATGGACAGTATTTGATTCCAGATATATATTAGAATGGGTGCTTTTGACAGGTTACACAATTTAAACAGAATGAATACACATATACACACACACATAAGATGTGTGTGTGTGTGTGTGTGTGTGTGTATATATATATATATAAAACTTTTAAATGTATAAAATTATTTGTTGTTGAAAATAATACATACATATATGTGACAAGAGGCCAATACCTCTTGCTAATACATGATATTTCAATGTAGTTTACTTATGTATCATTTGCAATAACAAATGATAATTTTAAACATTTATAGGGTATAATGTGTCATCTCATTTATGTATATGCTGTGGAATGATTAAGCTAATCAACATAAAAGCATCTCATATACTTATGATTTTTTGTGTGTGCAATGGATCTCAAAAACTAATTGCTTCTGTCAAATGGGAATCTTATACCCTTTACAAACATCTCTCCATTTTCATTGCTGAGTCTGAGATTTTTGGATTTCACATGTAACTGAAATCATGTGGTATTTGTCTTCCTGAGCCTAGCCTATTTCACTTAGCCTAGTGTTCTCCAGATTCATAAATGATGTCACAAATAACAGAATTCTTTCCTTTTTAAGGCTGAAAAGTATTCCATTGTGCATACACTAATTTTTCTTTATCCATCTGTCAATCTTAGGTTGATTCAATTTCTTGGCTATTGTGAATAGTACTTCAATAAACATGGAAATGTAGGTATTTCTTCAATACATTGATTTCATTTCCTGTAAATATTCACACAGAAATGGGATTGCTAGATTATATGGTAGTTCTGTCTTTAATTCTCTGAGGAGCCTCCCTACTGTTTCTAAAAATACTGTACTCATTACATTTCCACAATAGGGTGCAAGTGTCCTCAGCATCCTTATCAAGACTTGCTATCTTTGGTCTTTTTGATAATAGCCATTCTAAGGTGTGTGAGGTGATATTTCATTGTAGTTTCAATTTGCATTTCTCTGATGATTAGTGATCATTTTTTAATACACTTGGCCATTTGAATGTTTTCTGTTACAAAATGTCTATTAACAACCTTTGCCTTTAAAAAGTCAGGTTATTTTCTTGCTTTTAAGTCTTTTGAATCAGATGAAATTTATATTAACAATTAGGTTGATTCTGAGAAACTATGGCTGACAGAACTTGACATCCAGTCTCCCTAAGGGCCTCTTCCCAATATCCTAATCTTTCCTTTCTTTGGTTGCTTCCTTGATATACCCAATGAAGGGAGAACTGTTCTCAAAAAAAACTAACACTACTATGTTTTCACAGTCTTTGTAAGTATTATAAATGTTGGTTTGCATGTATTTACATTCTTGGGAGAACAATATTTAAATATATAATAAGCATACATTGTATATGTATATATTATACACACATACACACACAATAAAATTGAGTTAAAATAAAAAAGATATAAAACAGAAGGAAAACGTAAGTATAATATTAGAATGGTATCAGAAGAGATTCATATTGTTGCATGTCAACACTGAGAAAAGAACTCAGTCCTGACCTTTCCAACAGCAAAGCAAAGGGTAAAATACTTGTCACAATATCTAGTAAGAAAAGTATTTGAGAAATTGATTACTTTAAATATGACTTTGATAACTTAAGAAAAGTTCTGCAGGCTAAATGTCACTAAAGTAAATACAATATTTAATTTACCTTAGCTGTTTATTTGCTAGTTCCTCAACTCACAATAAGATGATAAAGGAAAATTTAAAACAATTTTGAAAAAGTATGTCCCAAACTTTTCACATGATAATAAGATGTGCTTCTCATACATTCAGCCTCCCAGATTCTGTGCTAAACCTATGGAATCCGATCCTTCAGGAGAGAGGTTTGAGATTCTTTATTACTGTATTTTATTTTAAATAATCATATTGTAATTATTGAGTTCTTTTATGTCTTTTTATATTTGGAGTAAAATTGAACTCCATTCTATTTTGACCTCACTATTTTTTACCTGAGTGGTCTTAGACCAATTATTTTGCATCTCTTAGATGTATTTATAAATGTACAGAGCCACAGATAACTCATAAAGTTCTTGTGGTGTTGAAATGACACACATAAGGTGCCACTCAGGTAAATAGCAAATAGTTTTTATTCTTATCTCTGTTTATTTCAAAAATGTCTCTGTTTCATTTTAAAGAAATACTTGACATTGCTAGAAATCACTGTGTAATCAGACTGCTCTTTGGACCTTCAGATTACACTATGCTAACAAATGGATTGTTTGCTGTTAAAGACAGCAATAATAGGTCTTGGACTTGGAGACCTGTTCGAATTTAAAATACGCTGTCTTATTGTCAATCACAAATTTCAGACATCCTTGCCTCATATTTTGTGCAGGATACATAATCATTTCTGGTATCTCTATAAGTTAGGCCCTACTTTGAATGAAAAGATCAAGTTCTTTGGCTCTTAATCCATATGCTTCCTTTATTTTTAATAATGCATGAGCTCCAGATAAGTGCAAGGTCTCTGTCTAGGGATTTTACACTGAAAGTATTTTTTTAGCTTTCAATAAACTCAATGATATAGATATTATTTTCTATATCATTTTTCATATGAAGGTAGTAAGGAAAAGGGAGTTTGAGAGGTTTCCTCAAGGTCACAGAGTTGCTGGTGACAGAGTTGTAACTGATCAATTTGTCTGGCTCCAACTCACTGTTCTTCCCAGAAGAACATACATTTATTTATTTATTTTTTCACTGTGGTAAAATACACATAAAATATATCATCTTAACCATTTTCAGTGTTCAGTTCAGTGGTATTAAATACATTCATAATGTTGTTCAAACATCACTGTTATCCATCTTCATCACTCTTTTCTTCTTGTAAACCTAAAACTCTGTGGCCATTAAACAATAACTTGACATTCTTCCCTCCTTGAAGCCTCTGGCAACCACCATTCTTTCTGCATATCTGTGATTTTGACTACTTAAAGTACCTCATATAATTGGAATCATACTACATTTGTCCCTTTGTGACTGACTTATTTCACCTAGCATAATGTCCTCAAGCTTCATCCATGTTGTAGCATGTGTGAGAGTTAGCTTTTTCTTTTTTAAAGCTGAATAGCATTCCGCTGTCTGTATATACAACATTTTGTTTATCTACTTGTTCATCCATAGACAGTCAGGCTGCTTCCAAAATTGGTGTTATTTCTTCCTTAAAAGTGTGGATTTTACCAATGAAACCATTGGGTCCAAGGCTTTACTTCATCAGTTGATTTTTGATTACCGATTCCAACTTCTAACTAGTTATACGTCTATTCAAATTTTCTATTTCCTCTTAGTCTTTGTAGGTTTTGTGTTTTTAGAAATTTATTTCCTCTAAATTATCAAATCTGTTGTCATACAATTGTTCATAATACTTTTATAATTAATTTTATTTCTGTAAAATCAGTGGTAATGATCCCACTTTTATTATTAATGTTAGTAATTTGAGTCTTCTCTTGTATTTCTTAGTCCCTGTAACTAAAAGTTTATCTCGTTTGTTGATCTTTTCAAAGAGCAAGAATTTTGTTTTATTGATTTTATCTTTTATAAGTGCTCTATTTTATTTACATGTGCTTTAATCTTTATTATTTTCTTCCTTTTTATAGCTTTTGGATTAATTTGTTCTTCTCTTTCTAGTTCCTTAGGTTGTAAAGTCAGGTTGTTGATTTGAGTTCTTTCTTGCTATTCAACGTAAACATTCATAGCTATAAATTTCCTCCCTTAGCACTTCTTCCACTGTGTCCCATAGTTTTTAATCATAATTCATCTCCAAATATTTTCTAATTTCTCTTGTGATGTTTTTCTATCCATTGATTGTTTAAAAATGTGTTATTTAACTTACACAATTTTGTGAATTCTTCTATTTTACTTCTATTACTGACTTCTCCTGTTTTGTAGGCACAGATTCATTTTATATTTATCTTTTTACATCAGTTGAGGCTTTTTAAAAAATATGTATTTATTATACTTTAAGTTCTGGGGTACATGTGCAGATTGTGCAGATTTGTTACATAGATATACACGTGCCATGGTGGTGGTTTGCTGTATCCATCACTCCATCATCTACATTAGGTATTTCTTCCTCCTTAATCCCTTCACCCCCTGATATTCCTCCCCCAGCCCCCCATCCCTCAGGCCCCAGTGTGTGATGTTCCCCTCCCTGTGTCCATGTGTTCTCATTGTTCGACTCCCACTTATGAGTGAGAACATGTAGTGTTTGGTCTTCTATTCTTGAGTCAGTTTGCTGAGAATAATGGTTTCCAGTTTCACCTATGTCCCTGCAAAGGACGTGAACTCATTTTTTATGGCTGAACAGTATTCCATGGTGTATATGTGCCACATTTTCTTTATCCAGTCTATCATTGATGGGCATTTGGGTTCGTTCCAAGTCTTTGCTATTGTAAACAGTGCCACAATAAACATATGTGTGCATATGTCTTTTTAATAGAATGATTTAAAATCCTTTGGGTATATACCCAGTAATGGGATTGCTGGGTCAAATGGTATTTCTAGTTCTAGATCCTTGAGGAATTGCCACACTGTCTTCCACATCCCATCAACAGTGTAAAAGCGTTCCTCTGTCTCCAAACTCTCTCCAGCATCTGTTGTCTCCTAATTTTTTAATGATCACCATTCTAACTGGCATGAGGTTGATTTAGATTTCTCTAATGACCAGTGATGATGAGATTTTTTTTGTATGCTTGTTGTCTGTATAAATGTCTTCTTTTGAAAAATGTCTATTCATATCCTTTGCCCACTTTTTGATGGGGTTGTTTTTTTCCTCGTAAATTTGTTTAAGTTCTCCATGGGTTCTGACAATTAGCCCTTTGTCAGATGGGTAGATTGCAAAAGTTTTCCCATTCTGCTGTTTGCTGGTTCACTGTGTTGAGACTTAATTTGTTACCTAACATATGGTCTATTCTGGAAAATGTCCTATGTGCACTTGAGAAAAATGAATGTGATTATTATCATTGGATAGAGTGTTGTGGATGTGTCTGTTAAATCTAGCTTATTTATTTTGTTATTGAAATCTGCTGTTTACTTATCATTTGTCTGGTTTTGCAAAGTTATTGAGAGTGGGATAATGAAATCTTCTACTATTATTGTAGAACTATTTTTTCCTTCAGTTTTCAGTTTTTGCTTTACATATATTGATGTTTCCAATGTTTCTTTGTTGATTCCATCTACATGATATGTCCAATGCTGAATTGGGGTGTTGATGGTTTCTGCTATTATTGTATTGGGTTGTATCTTTCTTTTTAGCTATAGTAATATTTGTTTTATAAATCTGGTGCTCTTCTTTTGTTTGCATTATATATTTTCAATTGTTATATCCTTTTGCTGAAATGGTCTCTTTATTGTTATAATATAACCTTTGTCATTTTATTATTATTATTTTACTTAAATTCTATTTTGTCCAAGTATAGCTACTCCTGCACACTTCTGGTTTGCATTTGCACAGAATTTTTTTTTTAATTTATTCACTTTCAGTCTATCCGTCTGTAAAGTACCAGTAAAGTACTGGTAAAGCGAGTTTTTGGTAGGCAAAATAGTTGGAACTTATATTTTTAATCCAATTATCCATTGTATATCATTTAGTTAGGGAATTCAATTTATAATTAATGTTACTAGTAGGTGAAGTCTTATGCTTGTCATTTTGTTAATAGTGTTTTGATTGTTCTATATGTTTCTTTACTTCTCTTTCTTTTTTTTTACCTTTATAATATGGTAAAGCTTTTTGTAGTCATTATATTTGACTCCTGTCTTTTCTCACTTGTATGCCTGCTGTGCTAGTGAAATATATACTTCTATACGTTTTAATGATGGTGTATGTTAGCCTTCAATTTCCACAAGTAGGACCCTCTTAAGTATTTCTTGTAGGGCCCATCTAGTCGTGACAAATTCCTTCAGTGTTTGCTTGATTGGGGAAAGCTTTATTTTGCCTTCATTTTGGAAGGATAACTCTGCTAGCAGGATTTTTTTTTTTCCTCTTAGCACTGTAAATATATTATCCCTTTTATTCTAGCTTGTAGGGTTTCTACAGAGTAGTCCACTGCTAGTCTAATGGAAATTTTCTCATACATCACTTGATACTTTTCCCTAGCTGTTTTTAGAATTCTCTCTGTCTTAAACTAATGACAGTTTGAGTATAAATGCCTTAATAGAGTCCATTTTTGGTTAAATACATCTGGGGATTTTTGAACTTTATCTAAATGTCTATGTATCTTGCAAGACTTGGGATGCTTTCAGCTGTTTTTAAAAAAGGATTTCTATGTTGTTTCTAATCTCTTCCTCTGAAGGGGAAAATTTGGATATTTGGTTATTTTACAGTGCTTGATTTTTCATATAGGCTGTTTTCTTCATCATTTTGTTGTTGTTATTCCTCTGAATGTAGTTTCAAAACATCTGTTGTCAGTTCAGAAATTATTTCTTCTATTTGGTCTACTCTATTGCTGAAGCTCTCAATTATATGCTTGATTTCATTCATTGATTTCTTCAGTTGAGAGATCTTTTTTTCTACTTGCCCACTCTACCGTTGAGACTTTCTCGTGTATGCTTTATTTCATTTATTTTATTTTTTACTTCCAAGATTTCTTTTTAGTTTTCATAAATGATATCTAATAGTTTGTTGAATTTCTCATTCAGATTATGAATTGTTTTCCCAATTTTTGAATTGTTTACTTGTGTTGTCTTGCATTTTACTAAATTTTCTTAAATATTATTATTTCTTTTTTTAGGCATATTACATATATTTTTGTCTTTGGGATCAATTTTTTGCAAAATTACCATGTGTCTTTGGAGGTTTCATGTATTCTTCCTTTTTTATGTTTTTTACATCCTTGTGTTTCTATCTGTGCATTTGTCGTAGCAGTGGCTTCTTCCAGTTTTTTAGATTGGCTTTCTTAGGGAAATACTGTTTCCTATAATTGTATCTTATAGTGTTGTTGGGTAGGGTGCTTTTGCTTTGAATTTAGGTGGGTTCAGTAGTGTAGCCTCTATATGATTTCTTTGGCTGTCACTATTGTAAGTGGTGTCTATGAGTTGCTCAGTGGATAGGATGCAGTACTAAGTGGAGGCTGTGGCTAGGTTTTTGCTGGATATGGTGACACAATTTAGGTCATTTCATGGATGCCAGTTGTAGTGATGGTAGGCCAGGTAGGTGAGTCTTTGGTCCCCTGTGTTTCATGTATAGCCTCAGCAGTGTCAGTCATGGCAGCAGGTTCAACCTTCGGCCCCTAAGCAGCAAGTACAGGTACCAGGTTGGCAGTAGCAGAATGAGAAGACTTATAATCATGTCTTTGGATGTCACCTATGGGCATCAGTGACAGTCAGGGTGAGACTATCCTTACTTTCCTAGGCATTCTCATGTGTCAGTGGTAATGAGCAAGACAGGCCTATCTCCAAACCCTCAGACAATACACATGGACAACGTCTGCAGATGAAATAAGCCTTTCCTTAGGTCCCTGGAATGTGTGCATGTGTAATGAGAGTGGCAGAAAAAATGACTGTATTTCCACAGCCCAGGATGATGCATGTAAGCACTGGTGTCATGTAACCACTTGGCAGTGGCGTCAGGTGTCATGGACTTGTCCTCAGATCTTCATATGGTGTGCACAGGTGGTTGCAGTAGTAGGCAGGAAAGACCTGTTCTAAGGTCCCAAAATGGTGCCAGAGTGGACCAGTTGGCAGAACCTAGAGACCTTGCTGCTGAATGGGGCAGGGTTACTGTCAGTGGCAGCAGCCCTGAGCAGATGGTTCTGAGGCTCAAGTGAGCACATTCTTCAGTTCCCTTTGTTCTGGAGGCAGCCTTACTTGTGCACTGCACTGCTCAGTCCCTTGGGTGTAGGACACTGTGTGGGCTAAGGTCCTAGGGACATAGCTACAGCATTAAGTTCAATCGGAATTATGATGTTGCAGTCCTGTGGGTGAACAGTGGTCCTCTAGGGGATGTCACTGAGGCTCCAGGAATGTGAAGATGTAAGGTCTGCCTGTCCTTATAGCAAAAAATAGTCTAGTGGGGCTGCAATCTTAAAATAGTACAATGCCACTGATGCTTAGGTCTCAGGGGTTGTGTGGAACCCCAGCACAAACTTCCTCTTTAGAACAATGCCATTGCATGGTCTTCAGGCTGCTACCTATATCAATCTCAATCCCACAAGGACTGAAGACCTCTACTGTGACGAGGATTGTAGGAATCCACATGGGCATGTAGACCACTGGGGATGTCTTTCTTACCTTTTCCCCACATTGGAGAATTCCTCCTAGTCTTAATCTGGTCCTGGCCAGGCCAGCTACTTTGCTTTCATGTCCTTTTGTGATTCAAAGGTTCCCTGCCACTTCCCTGCTGAATGTTAGTCTTCTCTCTTAGGAGCACCATTTGATGTGTGGTTATTTATGTATTCTTTTGGTCCTTCTTTGTGGAGAAGGTGAGTGCTGGGCACATCACATCTGCCATCTTAAAGCCCATCCACAACACCCAACAGTTGTTTTTGAATTTTCTAGTCTTTGATATCTGGATCCTAGAAGAGGAAAAATAGAAGAATTAAAGGAGGGGCTAAAGAATGCTTGCTCTTTGAGTTCCCTGGAAGTCTATTCAACCATAGAGGGAAGAGCTTGTATGAATGGGGGATTTGCAATAACTGTGGCTGCCTGCCTCTTTGCGCCTCTGTGATCAGTGATTACAGCACAGATTCTGACATTTTGAGTGTGGGGTACTTTTTGACCACCCTGACTCCCACAAGCTGTGTGTAGCCTGCTCCAGGAACATGTGCACAGCTGCCTGCATGGGGTTGGGAATAGAGAATGGGTAGCTGTTACTGTGCTAAAAGCTGAAAGTAACCAAAATTAACCATAATTTACCTTCCAAGCCTTCTTTTTGAAGATGCAAGCCTTTAGTAAATGTGAGAGTCCCAAAATATGACAATTACATAAGACAGATTCTGCCCTATGCAGTTGCTATCTAGATGGGAAGACACAGTTCTGGTGCTTCCCACTCTGTCATCTTCCCAGAATCCCACATGTAGATTTTAACTACTTTTCCGGTGGTAATGTTAATTTCCCTCTGCAATAAATTCAACTCCATGGTGTCCTTTAAGCTTGACCTCCAGTTCTCTAATATATCAGAATTCCTGAAGTCTTTCTGAAGAATTGTGCTAATATATGTTACCTGGAAAAAACACAGAAATATATACAAATATTTATTTGGTCAATATGCTTGGAAAGCACTTGGTGACATAATTAAACTGAAAACATATCAATATTGATTTTTAAATTCTCTAATAGGCCCCTTTACTGCAAAACTCTTCCAAACCATTGATTTACTCAGGGCCTAAGATGTAGTCACCCTTTAATCTCTGTCTCAGGCACTGATTCCCTCAGTCTCTATCTCTACATTCTTGCCAGAGATCGTTTATTAGAGCAAAAGTCCTCAAATCTCACCATGGTGGCCTTACGAGCCCCTGAAATAAACCCAAATCCCCTGGCCTGGCAAGCAGTCTTTAAGACTTTTGTGAGGCTGAACTTCTAGTACATTCACTGCTTTATGTGGAGTTTCTCGAATGCATTGTATGTGTGTGTGTGTGCACACGTGCATTTGGATTTTATTTATTTTTATTTACTTTTAGCGAGGAGCCCTTGCTTAGGCTGGTGCATCTGTCTAGAATGGTGTCCTTCCTCTTCTTCACCTGACAGGTGGTTTTAGGTGCCTTTCCTGCTTGCACCATGTACCATCACCTCCCGTAATAGACTATATATTGTATAGAAAGTATATTTGTTCTTCTGTGTTCCCCACCATTAGTTTGAAAGGACCATTTTAACCCCAGGAAGTGGCATATGGCCTAGAGTATAACATGCATACTCTAAAGATGTATTAATGTGTTCCTGTACCATCTCTCTGTGTATAATGTATCTCTTTCTCCCTCTCTCTTCTTCTCTCCGTCAGTCTCTTTTTCATGCTATCACTATGAACACAGATACGAAGTCATGTAAACAAGATCATTGCTGTTTCCCAACCTAATCAGAAAGCATTGACATGGAATGACATTTTTCTCTAAGTCCTGGTTTTTTTTTATTAGCAACCTTTATATTTTATGCCCCAGGTGCAGTATATAGTCACAACTCGGCCTCTCTGCACCTCAAAGACATCAATCTTGTCAAACTTAATTGACTCAAAGCACAAGCAGTTATAAATGGAGTGCAGCTTGACAAATAAAAAGAAAAGTAAGAAACATGTATCCAACTAATACTTTTATTAAGATATTCCCTGTTGAGAATACTTTGTGTTTTCCTAAAAATTCCTCTGCGGAGTTTCTAGCCTCTTTCCTACTAGTAATGTTGTCCTTTAATCGGAAACATTTACCTATCCCAGCACTGATTCAGATTCTACACACAGTAAACACTTCTCAGGGTACAACATTCTACTCTGTGAGGACAAATTGTCTACATTTCATGGGATGCTAGCCATGGGTGGCAGCTTGGGGTTTATTACACGCTGATTGAGGACAGGAAACACATCACAGCATTGAAAAATTCAGCTGTGGCCCCACAGCCAGGTTTCATTTGACTTGGTCATTACGCAGTTCGTAAATTCTCCAATTATCATACATAAAAGTTGCCTGTGTTATCTCTATGCTCTGTGGATTGTGCAATGGAGCCCATGCCACCTGCTTTGCCAAGGACTGCCCTATGGAGTTATGAGCACCGGGTTCTGCCTGCGCTGTGCAATCTATGGAAAGCCTTATTGATCCAAGCCTCTCACAATACTAGCTTGCCTCAATTGCTAAAATTACTTTACTTAACATTCCTCTTTCTCAGGATGGTGCGTACTCATGCAGTAAAGCATGATGGGGCCCTTGAGTACTGATAATATTATTTTTCTTGATTTGAATGTCGGTTATGGTGGTGATGGTGGTGGTGGTGGTATTCATTTTGTAGAAGTTCATCTAGCCTTGCACTTATTTTTCTGTTAATAGAGTATATCGGTAAAAATGCATGTTTAAGAATATCTTCTTAAAAACCATGCCCTCTTTGACTGAGATAAGACGTTTTCTCTAAAATAATAATATTTCTTTCTTTTATTTTTATTTTTATTTTCGAGATGGAGTCTCACTCTGTTGCCAGGCTGAAGCCTGAAGTGCAGTGGCATGATCTTGGCTCATTGCAACCTCCGCCTCCCGGGTTCAAGCAAGTCTCCTGCTTTAACCTCCTGAGTAGCTGGGACTACAGGTACGCACCATCACGCCCAGCTATTTTTGTATTTGTAGTAGAGAAAGGATTTCACCATGTTGGCCAGGATTGTCTCCATCTCCTGATCTCATGATCTGCCCCCCTTGGCCTCCCAAAGTGCTGAGATTACAGGTGTCAGCCAACCGGCTGGCCCCAAAATGATAATATTTCTTTATGACTTCTTTTTTTTTTTCCCCATTTATTTATTTTATTGCATTTTAGGTTTGGGGGTACATGTGAAGAACATGCAAAATTGTTGCATAGGAACACACATGGCAGTGTGATTTGCTGCCTTCCTCCCCATCACCTACGTCTGGCATTTCTCCCCTTGCTATCTCTCCCCAGCTTCCCACCCCCCACACTCCCTCCCCTATTTCCCCCCAACTGACCCCAGTGTGTAGTGCTCCCCTCCCTGTGTCCATGTGTTCTCCTTGTTCAACACCCACCTATGAGTGAGAACATACGGTGTTTGATCTTCTGCTCTTCTGTCAGTTTGCTGAGAATGATGGTTTCCAGGTTCATCCATGTCCCTACAAAGGACCCTAACTCATCGTTTTTGATGGCTGCATAATATTCCATGGTGTATATGTGCCACATTTTCCCTATCCAGTCTATCGTCAATGTGTACTGATGGATCTGACAGATCACAATAAAAGTACCAAGCCTACCTTTTACTCTCTGTGTGTTTTTGCCTCTGTTTCTGTTTCTTCACCTGTTAAATAAAAATTATAATACCAACGTAACAAAGTAATTGATAAAATAGAATTGAATAAACAGTAGAAAATCACTTAGCACAAAAACAAGCCAGGTAATGGTGGCCATCACTATTAATAGCAGCAACAGAGCCACTGAAGTAGAAAAGGATAAAGGCAAATTGGAGGCTTTTCTGAAGTGGCTGAGTGTGGTCGTAGCAACGATATCAAGCTTTGTGAGGAGGAAGGAAGGCAGGAAATAGGAGTAAAATCTACACCATTCTATAAAGATGCACAGAAATGCTGCAAAACAGAGTCCTCAACGGACTGGTCTTACGTGAGGGGAGGTTTCAACACAAGAGCATCCTCTGGAAGAGCCTGCAACACCAGCCTCAGGGTGTGTCTTCACCTTCCCTTCTGTGTGCTCATTTTTCACTGCAATATAGGCCCCAAGAGGGAGAATGCTTCTGTCTAACACATATATTCTAAGCATCTGGAGCTGTGCCTAGGACACAGCAGTGAGGATTAAAGATGCCCATTGTTCTTGGTGAGTTTATCATATTTATATTCTGCTGTTTCAGAATGGCCTGGACTGTCTGACAGCCATCCATTATTGGGTATCAACCACAAATTATTGATTCTATTACTTTTCTAAATTTATATATTTTAAATAAGTGAGGCAATGCTTCTATATTTGCAATACATCTTGATATGGTGAAGGTTGCTTTTAAGATAATTAGATTTAAGTCTCCATATTTCCACGTATTAATTTGGGCTATTTAATTTCTATGAGCCCTATGTTTCTCTTGTGTAAAATGAAGAGAAAAATACTGACTTCAGAGAGCTGATGAGAATGAACAGCATATTACATATAAAAAAGCACCTGACAGGTAGTTGGCTAAAGGATATTTAAACAGCCCTTTAGCTTAATAGTTAACTAGACAGAATTTTCCATCAATATGCAGGGAGGCGACCCTTCCTCAGAAGACATGGTAGCATTTTATGTATCTGAGGCCTTGGGAATAAAGGTCAAGCAGAACTAATCAGTGGAATTATCCATTTCTTAGGAGATAAGAAGAAGTGGCTGTGATTGTTAAGTAGATTATAATGCATTTGTCCCTGAAAGGAGGAGAATGGGGAAACAAATGTATTCTAATCACATCAGAACCAGTTTTAATTAAGGTTCTTACAAAATCAAAGAACTGAAAAGTTTGAAATACTTTTTATGTGTATTCAAAATAAAAGCAATGAGAAATTATTTAAAAAAAAGTGCAAGAAAGCACAAGAAATTTTATTTTTTTCATGACGACTACTTCAATTCATAAAAATATGAGCCAAATAGCCAGGCATCATATTTTTTCAAAATGTGTGTGTGTGTGTGTGTGTGTGTGTGTGTGTGTACACATGCACGTGCGCCTACCTGCTTTGCTACTTTGTGTGCCTCTCTCATGACTCAGTTGTGTAACTTCAGAAAGGGGGGTGAACATGAGCAATGCAATAGAAGAAACAGATCCCACTGAATAAAAAGGGCACAGGCCCTTCAGAAACAGAAGTTCTTCTTCAAGGCCAAGGTGGCCAGGAGACTCCACCTGTGTCGGGGGATTCTTCAGGAAGACTCCTGGAAATTGCCCAATTTTATTGCCTTCATGAAACAGAGCATCCGCAGCCTGCCGTGTAACCACCCTGTGGACTCACTTTGCTGCCTAGACAAAAGCCGATTTAGGAAGACAGAGGAATTGCCTTAGAAAAAGAGTAATTTATGCGGAGCTGGCTGTACAGGAGACAGAAATTTCATTATTACTCAAATCTGTCTTCCCAAGCATTTGGAGATCACAGTTTTTAAGGACAATTTGGTGGGTGGGGAGGAGCAGTGAATTGGGGAGTGCTGATTGGTTGGGCTGGAGATGAACTCCCAGGGCCTCCCTGTCTTCTTGCTCCGAGTCAGTTCCACCCAGGAACCAACTCACAAGATCAGATGAGGCAGTTTATAGATCTGGGTGGTACCAAGCTGATGCATCAAGTCCAAGGTCTGCAAGACATCTCAAGCACTGATTTTAGGAGCAGTTTATGTAGGATCGGAATCTTGTAGTCACCAGCTGCATGACTCCTAATCCATAATTTCTAACCTTGTGGCTAATGTTAGTGGTCTAGAAGGAGGTTTGTTTTGGGAAAGGGCTGTTATCATCTTCTTTTTTAATTATAAACTAAATTTCTCCCAAAGTTAGCTCAGTCTTCTCCCAGGAATGAACAAGGACAGCTTGGAATTTAAAAGCAAGTTGGAGTCAGTCAAGTTAGATCTCTTTCAGTGTCTCGGTCATAATTTTACAAAGACGGTTTCAGTCGCATCGTATTCTCACTCTCACTCACCTGCACAGCCACAGTGGTATTGTTGCCCTACTTCTCATCCGAGTAACTTTTTCCTGTTTGGGGTTTGCTCACTTACAGTTCCCTCTGCCTGAAGTGTTCTTGTGTCATGGCTTACTTCCTCACGTGCACCATGTATCTATTCAAATGCCCCTCAAGGAATCTTCCTTTTACCTGAATACAGTCGTAACGCCCACACCCTCACTAATGCCTTGTTGTCATTCTGTACTTTGTACCATAGTATCTGTGATCACCAGGTCATTTTATATTTATATTTATATTTATATTCATTTATTTATATTCTCACTACAAGGGACTCTACATGAAATCAAGGTCTTCTGTCTTTTTTTTCATCTATATTTGTTGCATATAAAAATTCTCAGCATTTGGTAAGTGTTTGATGAACCTTTGCTGAATGAGTCAGTGAATGTATTATGGAGTGAGATGACAAATTTTACTCAATGTTCTTTATAGGGATCTCTTTTGGCTTAAAAAAGATATAGAGATAGTCTAGAACACATCATAATTGCTTTTACTAAGGTTTCTATAGGGGAAAAAAAAGGAGGAGTCAAACCACAAAGATTCATAATAAATTGCGTCATGGCATCACACTAAGACCTTAAGAAACAAAACATAGATTGAAATATAAACAGATGTCAAATCTTTGAATAAAGAAGATCTTAGAAAAAACAAAATGTTAATAAGGAAAATAATTATTTCAAATTTATTTGTCTGATAAATAATAAATACAGCATGGGATAAATAAAGCCTATTCAAAAATAGATATAATAAATATTTTATTGTAAATAAAAATATTTACCATATAAAAATTGTATGAAACCATGAAAAAAAACCAGTAAGAGTTCAAATAGATAACTGGACAAAGGTCATAAAGGGGCAGTTTTAGATGTGGAAATATAAATTTGCAACATATATAGTATTTAACCTCTCCAGTAATTCAAGTAAGTGAAAATTCAAACAACCGTAAGATAATTTTTCCTATCTCTCAGATAATTTAAACTTGTGAAGCTTCTATGCTGACAAGGAGATAGGAAATAATGCACTCTTGGATACACTATTGGTGAGCATGTTAAAACTGTTGAGAAAGCATGTTAGCAATAAACGTTAAAAGTCATATAAAAAAGTTCACGTGAAGCTGAAATGACACAGTAGTTCTGCCCTGGACATTAAATAAATGATCATGAATAGAGAAGATGTTGTAATTTGAAGTGATACTCATTCAAATAGTGCTAAATATGGAAGGAAAATGTAGGAAAAAAATAATATTGGAAAGGTTAGGAAACTTAGAGGCAGTGCAGGATCAACTATTGTACAATCTTTGATAATGATGTTTGAACATTATTGATAGGACTATTATGCAAAGTTTTTATTTTAAAAATAAATATTACAAAATTATACCCATAGAATGATCTCAAATATGTTAAAGAATATTTGCAAGCCCAAGTGTAGATATGGATATAGGTTTATGTGTATGCATTTAAACTTATTTTTTGCCAAATTTGTTTATATTGTAAAGTATTACAATATTATATATGCAGTCAATTTTTTATTAGCTCATATTAATTGTACGTATGATGGGATACATGGTAATACTTCAATATGTGTAACACATAGTGATTGGATTAGGGTAATTAGAATATTATCTCATATATTTATCATGTCTTTGTGTTACAAATATTCAATATCCTCGCTTTAGCTATTTGAAACTATACGATATATGATTGTTAAATGCAGTCATCGTACAAGGTTATAGAACACTAGAACTCATTCCTCTATCTAACTGTGATTTCTTATCCTTTAAGAAATCTTTCCCTATCCCTCACTTTCTCTCACCTTTTCCAACCTCCGGTATCCGCTGTTCTACTTTGTACTTCTAGGAGATTAAGTTTGTTTAGCTTCCACATACAAGTGAGAACATGCAGTATTAAATTTATATTACTTTAATAAATTAAGGTAAAAATTTAAAAAATAATAAATCAGATCTCAATTGTATATTTCCTTTTGTTGAAATCATCATTTTTTGCAAAGTTAATCCACAAAATAAATTCATATAGATGGGGTACAGCTATTTGCAAAAAGACATTAGAGAGATTTTCAATCATCCAAGGTAGTTTTAGTAATTGGGCCAAACAAGTTAGGTAAATTGAACGAAAGAAGCAGTTGATTACATCCATGTATTTATTTCTGATTGTTTTTCATAATTTTCCTAACTAAACATGCATCCATAAGCCTACATTTTTGTGCTCCCTGTCATTGCAGTTATTTATTACGGCAAAAAAAAATGTCACAACATGTATTTGTTTGTGCCTGGCTCCTTCTACTGTGCATGATGTTTCTGAAATCCATCTGTGTTACTATGTACAACTGTAATGTGTTTATATTAATGGCTGTATACTAGTTCATTGTATCAATATACTACTGATTATCTACACTCTGGACTTTTGTATTACTCTTTTTTAAAAATATTGTTAAAATGCAAAAATGTGTGTGCTAGAGCAAGTCTTTGAGATGCATGCACATATTATCCTCCTTGATATATACCTAGAAGTAAAATTGCTCTATCATATGATATGCATATTTTTAATGTCAGTAGATAATGTGAATAAGCCTTCTTAATTAGTTGTTCTGCTTTGCACTGCTATCAAGAATAATGAGTGTCCTCCAATATTACTATGATTTGGTCTTGTCAGCTTTTGTTGGTATTTGTTTTGTATTACCTTCCATTTTGGCAACTATATGGTTATAAACTATTGTGGTTTAAAATTATATTGCCATGAATATTAAAAAAACATGAGGCTGGGTATGGTGGCTCACACCTATAATTGCAACACTTTGGGAGGCCAAGGCCGGCGGATCACAAGGTAAAGAGATCAAGACCAGCCTGCCCAACATGGTGAAACCCTGTCTCTATTAAAAACACAAAAATTAGCTGTGCATGATGACATGGGTCTGTAATCCCAGCTACTCGGGAGGTTGAGGCAGGAGAGTTGCTTAAACCTGGGAGCTGAAGATTGCACCAATGCACTCCAGCCTGGCAACAGAGTGAGACTCTGTTTAAAAAAAAAAAAAAAAAAAAAAGGAACATGAGAATCTTTTCTTTCATATTTTAATAACCCATTTGGAGGTCTTGTTCATGCTTTTCATTACTATCCTTTTTATTTCTACAAGGTCAATAGTAAGAAATATTCTTTCATTTCTGATCGTGGTAATTTTTCTCTTAAATGATTGATCTTTTCAAATAGCCAGATTAGATTTCATTGATTTTCTTTATTGTGTTTCTATTTTCTATTTCAT
Organism: Sapajus apella; assembly: GCF_009761245.1. Classification (NCBI taxonomy): domain Eukaryota; kingdom Metazoa; phylum Chordata; class Mammalia; order Primates; family Cebidae; genus Sapajus; species Sapajus apella. The sequence goes on from NW_022437060.1 coordinate 3,715,881, forward strand.
TGTTTTCTGCTCTAATCATTATTATCTCCTTATTTCTGCTAGCTTTTGGTTTGGTTTGATCTTCTTTTTCCAGTTTCTTAAGCTGGATGGTTTGGTTACCAATTTTAGATCTTTCATCTTTCTTAATACAAGTGTTTACAGCTACAATTTTCATTCTGAGACTGCTTTTGCTTCACTCTGTATAATTAAAGTATGCTGTGTCCTCCTTTTTATTTATCTCAAAGTATTCTCTAACGTTCCTTTTTATTTCTTCTTATTTAGTTATTTGGGAGCATTATTATATTTCCAAATATCATTAAGTGTTCCAAATTTATTTCTGTTACTGATTTCCCATTCAGTTCAATTGTCAGAGCAATATTAGGTGATAGTTCTCTTATCTTAAATGTATTGAGGGGTTTTTTTAGAGGTAGCATATGAACTATACTAGAAAATATCCCATGTGTACTTGAGAATAATATACTTTCTACTGTTTTCTATTGGAACAATCTGTAGATATCAGTTATATATAATTGATATGTGTGGTGTTGTTCATTTCTATGTTCTCATTGATATTCTGTCTGGTCTAGCCATTACTGAAAGTAGAATTTTGCTTCAGCTCTCATTGCTGTTTTCTATTTCTCTCTTCATTTCTGTCGGTTTTTACTTTATGTAGTTTAGTGTTCTGTTATTAGGAACATATATACCTATAATTATTTTATCTCCTTGTTGTATGAATCCTATAATTGTTATAAAATGTTTCTCCTTATCTCTAGTAACATTTTTTGTTTGAAGTCCACTTTGTTTGATGTTAGCATAGCTCCTCCAGATTTCTTGGGGTTGCTATATCACAATATATATTTTTCTATTTTTTAACCCATTTAACCTATTTAATCCAAAGTCCCACATAGCATACAGTTGGATCATAATTTCAGATCCACACTTGCAATCTCTGCTTTTTTGATTGGCTTATTTAATCTATTTACTTTTAATTTTCTTATTGTGGTAGTTAGATATATGTCTTAGACTTTATTTTTTAAATGTTTATATCTCATATCTTATATTTTTTGTTCTTCTAATTCTACTTTACGGCTTTCATTTGCCCTAAGAGAATATATTCCAATGTAGCATTTTAATATCTTTAATGTGTTTAAAGGTATATTTCTTATGACTTCTTTTCTGGATGGTATAGCGCTTACCATAGAGGTCCTAGACTCATATTCATCTAACTTAATTCTAGTCTGATATAGGTATATTATTCATATATATTTACATTTTACTATCCTTCTGTTTGTGCTATTATTTTATACATATTACATCTTTGAATGTTATTAAGCCAAAAATACACTATTATAACCATTACTTTAGAGAAGTTTATGTCTTTTAAAGAAGCTGAGTTTTTTTTAAAAAAAAGGTAGTAAGTATGTATTTATAGCTTTTGTAATGTTAACTTTCTTACTTACTCATTCTGATTCCCTTCACTTGTCCCTGGGCATTTGTGTTACCATTTGGAATAATTTATTTTGCCCAATACATCCTTGCTACCACCACCTCCCTTTCATTACACTTTTATAGGTTATATGCCCAACAATATATTACATACATGTTATTTTATATAGTTGTTTCCTAAGTCAGTTAAGAGAGGAAAATATGCATTTATGCTGTCATTTACAATTGCATAGTGCTTTTTATTTTTGTGTGCACATTTGAATTGCTCTCTGAACTTACTTACTTTCAGTCTAAAGACTTCCTTTAGGACTTGTTGTAAGATGTGTCTGTTAGCAACAAATTTAGTTTTTTTCTTAACTGGGAATTCATTTATTTCTCCTACATTTTCAAAATACAGCTTTGTCAGATAATGTATTTGCCACCGATAGTTTTTTTCTTTCTTTGAGCACTTCACTGCCTTTTGGCCTCTATTGCATCTTCTGAAAAAAGAAATATAAACTGTATTGCATCAATTTACACTTCTAGAAGCAATGTAAATTGCTGATATACATCCTTTGTGTAAAATGCTGGATTCCTGAAAATATCTCATATATTAACTTCTGATAAGATTGAATTTAACATAGGAAGATAAAGCACTACCTTGATGAAGCCTTAGTTGCAATTTAGATTGGGGGTGCAAAGTTGAGATATTTATGAAGGATTGAATAAAGTTTAAGACAGGTTTTTTATTGTAAGGATAAAATGTGATTGATTACCTGAGAAACACAATGAACACAGCCGGGTGAAAATATTGAGGAAAGCAGTGAGTAGTGTTGTGATGTAAACCGCAATGTCATGCTATTTATACAGGAGTTGAATAGTTTGACGTATATGTAAACTTTTGTTTTGTTGTTTCAATTTTGTTTTGTTTGTTGTTTGGCAGAGAGAGTTTCAGGAGCAAATAGCAAAACTTTTATCTTCTTTTATCTTTTTCTGATAGTAACTATTTTGGTAAAGACAGCAAGTTATGTGAGAGTCAGTAAGGTTAATTGTTTTGTATTCATCTTGAGTACAAGGTTATTGTCAGTTATTTGTGTCAAATAATTAGAGGTAAAATAATATTTCAATTTGTGTCAAATAATTGGAGGTTAAACAGTATTTTTGTAGTCTTGATTATTTTCTCTAACCACTAGTGATGTTAAATATATCTTCCAATATATTTATTGCTTTATGTAGTTCCTCTTCTATGTCATTCCTATCTGTGTATTTTACTTATTTTTTTCTTGTGTTATTTATAGTTTTTTTAATTGACATGCATGGACCATTTATACATTCTTGATTTTTTTTTCTGCTGTGTATTATGAATGACTTTCCTCAGTTTGGAGCTTGGCTTTTCATTTCTCTTGATGAATCAGGATTGTCATTTTGCACAACAGTGAAAATACTACATTCAAAATTCTTTTAGCAGTAGAGTTTAGTTTTCAAATTAATTTTTAAAAGCTTCTGTTATACTGTAGTTTAGTTTGTATTGCCAGGTTCATGAAGTGGATTGATATTTCTTCTTTGCTATCATCTCTCTTATACCGAAGATATTCATAATTACTCTGCATCGAGCTCAGGACTGTCCTTAGCAAAGTTTTGAGTACAATGTTTTTCTTTTAAATACAATTGCCTATATCACCATTTACTGAATTTTAGTTCATAATTTTATACAGTATCAGCAAATGTTCTATAGATGAAATAATTAGTTCTGGTTTTTAGGACCCCTTGAAAAATTTTCATACAAGGAACCATCTATTATATTTATTTAAAAATCTGTTAAAGTTAGCTGTGTCTTCAAATTGGTTAACTAAGAGGCACCTTATTTATAGCATTGTTAATCTTATTCTTAATATTTACCTGATTATCAAAGGGAATCTTGTTTCAATTTGACTTCATTCTGAAAGTTCCAAAGTACTAAAAGCAAAGAAAATTACCAAGTTAGCAATCTCAACTGAAATATATGTAAAACAATTTAAAGCTTTTTCAAGTACATTATTTCATGGGATTGATCATTTTGGTGGTATACTAGTTTAGCTTAATAATTATAAAGATGGAGGCTGAAAAGATCTTCCAAAATGCATGGAAAATATAAAAAATGATTTCCTGATAATTTGCAAACTACAAATTATATTTCATATAAAAACTGACAGAACACAATTTTTCTTAGAAACAATCTCATTGCATGTTACGTTATTGGTCATCTGAGGCTTCCTCAGTATTTTTTCTTTCTTTTTCTTTTTGAGATAGAGTCTTGCTCTGATGCCCAACCTGGAGTGCAATGGCACAATCTTGGTTCACTGCAACCTCGGCCTCCCAGGTTCAAGCGATTTTCCTGCCTCAGCCTCCCAAGTGGCTAGGATTACAGAAACCTGCCACCACACCTGCTAATATTTTTTTGCATTTTTTAGTAGAGACCGGATTTTGCCATGTTGGCCAGGCTGGTCTTGAACTCCTGATCTCTTGTGACCTGCCTGCCTTGGCTGCCCAAAGCACTAGGATTATAGGTGTGAGCCACCATGCCCAGCCTCCTCAGCATTTTCCTATCTGATGTTTATTTATGACTTTCATGAAAATGTCACTGGTAAATTCATATGATAGTAAATAAACTAAATTTGACATATAATGCTAATAAGATGCAGATGATATAATGGAAAAGGGTCATCATGATACACTTCTGTATAGGTTTGCAGCTCTATTAGGATTATAATTTATTCATGTTGTGGCTTTTTATTTTTTTTGCACTTTGGGCTCTGGGGTACATGTGCATATCCTGCATCCTGCAGGATTGTTGCATAAGTACATACATGCCATGGTGGTTTGCTGTCTCCATCCCCCTACCCCCCAACCCACAGTAGCCTACATCAGGCATTTCTCCCAGTGTTATATCTCCCTATCCACCCCTCTGCTGTCCCTTCCTTTCCTTCCCCTCCCCTCCATACCCCCACCTAGCCCTGTGAGTATTGTTCCCTTCCCTGTGCCCAAGTATTCTCATTGTTCACCATCCTCCTATGGTGTTTGATTTTTTGTTCTTGTGTCAGTTTGCTGAGAATGATGGTTTCTAGATTCATCTACAAAGGACACAGATTCATCATTTTTTATGGCTGCATAGTATTCCATGGCGTATATGTGCCACATTTTCTTTATCCAGTCTATCATTGATGGGCATTTGGGTTGGTTCCAGATCTTTGCTATTGTAAACAGCACCACAACAAACATACGTGTGAATGTGTCTTTATAATAGTGGCTTATGATACTTAAGAGCATCTTGGGATTTTACAGATATGTATTTATGACTTTTATATTGTGTATGGAAGTCAAAACTGTGTTTAAATGTGGGGATATATATTTTTTTACTGAGAATACAATATTCCAATATGTAAAGTTAAAAACTATTTTATTTTTAAGTAATTTAAAACTTTACATATTTGACTATTGTATTCTGTGTTAAAAAAAAAAAAAAAAAAAAAAAAAAAACTAATGCAATTGAGCCTGTTGCAAAACTGTATCATTGTTGCTGTCAAAAGCATAGCAATGAATTTTAATTGATTGGCATTCAATTTGAAAGGCAATGCATTCCCCACAGAGTACAGGCCTCCTCATCATATATATCCCTCTCCACCCTCTAACACCTTCTGCAAGTGAGCACTGCGTGTGCATTCTGTGAAACCACTTGTGCTTAACTAAACATATTATTCTTTCTCAGCTTTCCCCCTGCATGAAATATCCCTTAGCTTAGAATATTCTTGTTTCTGATTCGTTAGTTTCAATTCACTATTTGACAGCTAGTTTAATTAAAGAATCTGAGGGCAACATAAAAAGGAACTTTATTGATCAACAGTATAACACAGAGGAGATCCTCAGTGGGTAGTGCCTTTCTGTAGCCAGGAAGTCCTAACAAATGTTCATCTCCTGGAAAAGAGGAGACCCTGGAGTGGGAAGCTGCTTTCTGCAAACAGGTCCTCCCACTGTCTCTGCAGCTGTCAACAGAGAGGAGGCCCTGGAATGGGTAGCTCCCCTCAGCCCATTCTCACCACCATATTGAAGTAAGTAACACTTTCAGTGATTTCACAGCTCCCTTTATACTCAACTGACTTCCATCTTAGTCTCTACCACATTGTCTTGTAAGTTTTTGCATGTTTCTTCATTCTTATAAAACTGTTACAGGATCCTTGGGGTGTCACTTTTCTGGTCTTGACATGTCTGTGCCCAGTGGCACCTTTGCTCAGATTTTCTTGGACCCACTGTGCTTGTTCTGCCCAGTTGGCCTGGCATACTGCCCTTGGCTCACACTACTGACCTGGATTCCACACCTGCCAAAGGTGAGTCAGGTGTGGAGCAGTGCAGGGTGTGTGAGCAAATTTGGAGTCTGGCCACAGCACAGTTAGACATGTACTGGCTGCTGCAGCAGGGTGGACAGCTCCACATGCCAGCATGGGTGCCAGCTCTCTGTGAAGCTGTGGCTGGACCAGGAGCACTGCAAGCAGCTTCCACAGCTGACACTGGGGAACAGTGGCCTCTGGAAGCTTGAAGATACCCAGAACTACAGGACTCCAAAGAGGGAGTCACAACCCTGGCTCGGGGAGCTCCCAGTTCTGGGATACCCAAAGGACCATAGCTCTTTTTTCTCAGTGCAATAAAGAGAGGTAAGATTGAAATATCACTCTGATGACTTCCCATCTCACTGATTAAAAGCCAAGGTGCTTACCTTGGTCTATAAGGCAGTGTATGCCATGGCCCCTTTAGGTTCTCTCACCCCACTTCTTAAGACTATCTCCCCCTGACACAATTTCTCCCATACTTCTTTGCAGTTCATTGAACACTGTGTTCCTACCATAGAGATCTCACACTTGCCACACCTCCCATGCTGTTCCTCTATTATTTGCATTGTCTGATATCTCACATCTTTCAAGATTTTACTCAAATTTTACCTTCTTAGGAAGAGTTTTTCTCAGGAACCTATTTAAACATCCCTTATCAACTTTGTTTTATCATTCGATGTGTCACTGTGAAATATGCTGTATATTTATTTTGCATATTTTCTGACTCCTACCACCGGAGTACAAGCTATCTAGAGGTAGAAATACTTGTTATTTTATCCCCCACAATATATCCCCAGTGACTGGAAGAACGTTACTGAAAGCAGAAGGATGGAAGAAAGCAGATCACTCACTTAACAGAGACTGATCCTGAGATCTCCCTTGCATGCAGCACTTGAAAAGCCACAAACTATTTCCAAGAGGGAAGCATAACTCAACTAGAAGTTGTCAACTACTTCCTGTTTTTGTGAATAATTGGAACACGGACACCCCCTTTCACTTCTGTATTGTTTGTGACTGCTTTTGTGATACAATGGAAGATATGAGTAATTCTAACACAAATTATGAGGCTTGTAAAGGCTATAGTATTTACCATCTGGCCCTTTACAAAAAAAAAAAAAAAGACTTGCCAATGTCTGGCTTAAAATGCCCATTAAAATTTGCCTGATGTAGAGGGTTTTGTGGTTCCTTCCTCAATATTTTTACTACTCACAAATTATTTGTCTAATCTAATGATAGCAGTCTGGTTTCTCCCAGCAGTGATTGGTTTAGGTTCCCATTGGGACAGGAGATAAATCTTAATAGAATGTTTTGCATATAAAGAATAAATGAAATAAGTAAATGTACTTTTCATCTTTATAATGGTTTTTGTATCTGTGTGATGCCTGCAAGTTCTGCAACCATTTTGCCATATTGGGACCGAGTGTGAATGCAAAGTTTGTACTTAGAGGAGGACTGACCAGTCAGAGAATGGAAAATATCTTGGTCCTTGATGACAGCAGTCAACCAGTAAACCTATCAAGCTCGGAGCTTGCCTTACTGCTGGAATTCTTGTTATTGTAGAAAATCAATGTTGTGTTTTGATTTGGGGCACACCAGCTTACAAATGGATGATGCATCTTAGCTGACACCAAAAGCTTCCTAGGAATATTCCAAAGATAAAATTGGTGTCTTTATTTTAAAGGCAATGATAGAGTTTACATTTGTTTTTATTCTAGTGAGGGTTTTTAAATTTTTTTTTTAATTGTATGAATTGGTTGATTGTTTTATGCAGGCAGAGACACAGGGTGAAATACAAATAGGTGATTGACAAATCCTGATTATTCAAGAAAAGTAAATAATCCATTTATGGAGATTATGTCTAGCTTTTCTTCACTTATTAAGTAGCTATTTTATGAATGCAGAGTTTGGAATTACTCCAAATTAAGTCAAGACCAAAGACAGAACTAAACAAGATTAGAGTGTCTGAGGAAAAGTTGATGGTTTTACACATAGGGACCTATATCCTAGTCTGTTTTCATATTCCAAAAGCAAACCAGATTGACATTTTGACTTTTCAAGGATATTTAGATTATAATCATATATTTTTCCCTTGGTGAGAATTCTTGAGAGTACATGATTAATAGCTTATTTCTCTGATTATAAGAAATCATTAATTTTAATAGTAAACTTTGTGAAAAACTGTGACATTAAAACACAGAAGCATTAATTATAAAGACTTCTAAATGTCTTTATGTAACAAAAGCATATCTTGGACACTAGAGAAATGTGAAAACTTAATATAAAATGGCAAATAAGAGATCACCGATTAAGTCAGTGGCTGCCATAAAGTCATCTGTGTAGCAGTTGTATTCAAATGTTCCTCTCTCCACAATTTTCAGATATAAAAATTCATTGATTTTTCTTTGGAAACACCCTGAAAGCCATCATGCTTTTATTTATTTGTTTTTTTCCTTAAGTAATCAATCCCCTGTCTCTGATATCTACCTGTCAAAATTACCTTTTCTCATTTCAAATATTACTTATTCAAAAAGTTTCTAATTTTTCAAAAGCATGTTTAATTTTTTACCCCATAGCTTTCAAACCACAGCAAAAGTATATTACAGAACTTTTATGTGTCTTTTGTGTGATAAGGGTTCTTATTGCAAAGACATATGTTCGTATCGTATTACTAAGTATTTCATTCTCAGTGGCACCCGGAAGGAAATTTTGATTTACATTGGGCCAAAGAAGCTTATTGAAATGATTTTACATACATCACTTTGGGAATTCAGATAGTTACGACCCGATTGATGCATTTGAAGTTGCTCACTGAAAACCAGAATGTGGAAATGAACATGTAGACCACTGAAAGAACAGCCATGGAATGAATACTGGAAGAAAAATACATAAGGCAATATACATTTATAGATGAATGAAGAGATAGATAGGTGGAAAGATGGGTTGAGGGGGCAGAGAGAGAGAGAGAGAGAGAGATAAGGATCCACACAACTCTGCTATGATATCTCTAAAATGAAGACAAGACATGTATATTAGTTCATTCTCACATTGCTATGAAGAAATTTCTGAGACTGGATAATTTATTATTATCCAGTCTGAGATATATTTATCCATTGCTGAGACTAGATAATTTATAAATGAAAGTGGTTTAATTGACTCACAGTTTCACATTGCCGGGAGGCCTCAGGAAACTTACAATCATGGTGGAAGGCAAAGGAAAAGCTGGCACCTTCTTCACAGGGTAGCAGGACGGGGTGAATGCCAGCAGAGAAAATGCCAGACACTTCTAAAACTGTCAGATCTCCTGAAACTCACTCATTATCATGAGAAGAGCATGAGGGAAACTGCCCCCATGATCCAATTACCTCCACCTGGTCCCAACCTTGACACATTGGGTTTATGGAAATTACAATTAGAGGTGAGATTTGGGTGGGGACACAGAACCAAACCATATCAACATGTGAAGGAATGATATTTTTTTGCCACCCAGAGGGAAACTAAGGTGTGCTTCTGAGATCACTAATCAGGAAAGAAGGCAAATTCCTACAAGCTCTAGCAGAGAGAGGAGCCATGCCAAGAGTCTCAGTGAAGGAGGCGCAGAGGGTGGCAGAAGCAGAGTGGTCAGCAGCTTCTAACCACTGATCAGAGGCAGTGGGATTGAGGCCCACAGGGACTGAGGGAGTAGCACCCAGAGCAGCTGGAGGACAGAAACACAAGTGTGAGTGTCGGTGCAGAAATGTGCGAAAACTTCTCCCATTGGAAGGGCTGATCCATGTGCTGGACCAGAGGAGTAGAAATGTTACAGGTGATTTGGAGGCCAAACTATCATTAGCCTGCTCTTTTTTTTTTTCATATCTATAATGTACTTGTACATTAATCAAGCAATTTACGGCTTCTCAAACACAAGCAAAAACTAGAATATTCTAGATGGATAAGTAGTAGCAAAACTTTTGTTCGATATGGGCAGGATGCATGTGATACATTAAATTATGAGATAGGTGATGCAGAAATAGAGCATGTGTATTAAACACAAAGGAGTGAGAGTACTGAGAGAGATTTACAAGCTAAATATCCACTATATGTAAGTATACAAGAGCCATTGTATGTTCAGGATATAGTCAGCAGGTACAGATACCTACATTTCATGAGGTTTTTAATTCAGCCACATGCTGATGACAACTATTCTAGCCCCAAATATTCTCTGCTCAGATTAATTAATTAATTAGTTAATCCAATAGTTGTTCTTCAGTCAAGCTTCAGCTGTGCCAAGCTATACATCCCTGAGTCTCTCCAATGGAGCAAATGTGTTATTGGCCCAGAGTACTTTCCATCTGTGGGCCCCATTGTTTGAACCTAAATTCCGTCCTTGTTTGTGACACCATCAACAGAAAGCTTGATATGGCAGAGACTGTTGGGACAGGTGAGCATTGTATGCCATGGGATTCAAGTAGTGAGGACCTCTCAACTTACTTTCACACTATGCTAAGTGTCATGTCTTTTCCCGTGCTTCTCCTCTGTGTTTTAAATTGATTCAATAGCTGTGTGATTGAGCATTTTGATTTTGTTTGTGAGCTTTGTGCTCAATGCCCACTGAGCTCTCTTTCCTAATAGTGTGCATGGAGGTCGCCATTGCATCAAGACAAGTTCCCACACAGTAGCATCACCAGTCATCTTCTATATGACATATTTGTTTATTTTTGTTCCAAACCCCAGAAAATGTCATGGAGACTAGAAGGTACTCCAGAAGTAGCTGTAGAATCAAAGAATAAAGTTTAAAAGTGCTCTTCCTTAGGAACTACCATATTGTGACACTGAGTATTATTTGCAAAACATACAGTTCAATGTTTAATAGGAATTTCAGCACCTATAAGCCAGAAACTCTCACACTCATCCTTCTAGTGCCCTAAGTATAAGAAACAATTTTCATGTTACAGAATAAAACTTTATATGTATAATAAAGAAGGGGAAAAGTTACATAGCACCTAGTATATAAGGTTTGATTATAAGTATGTTACATATAATGAATAATTATGACAGTATCAGTGAGAGAGATACTATGATGAACTCCATTTTACAAATAAAGAAACTGAGGTTCAGAAAGGTTGCATAATGTTTCCAAGGTCATGAAAGGTAGGATTTAAACCTCAAAGTCCTGCCTGTTATTTGTAATGGAAAATCAGAGAGATTAAAGTAGTCACTTGAGATCATGTGATTTGAAAGTGGAACACACATATCCATTCAGATTTTCACCAAAACTCCTCCACTACCAAGTGTTTTCTACAAACTCATTCAGATGATGCCATAGTACTTTTTAATGATATTTTGTTAATATCATTATATTTCATAATGTTATAATATTAACAAAATATCATTAAAAAGTACTATAGTTTTATATAACATATGAAAATTAAATATGAAAATAAGTATAAATATATTTTTTAAAATAATTATTAATACATTTTTATTAATATTTTCTCTAACTGGGATATTATTCTATAAGAGATCCTCTTGTAAATGGCCTTTTATTTTTAATTTTGGTATCCATGTGTTCATAATAGACATCTTAAGGAAAAGACGATACAAGGGAATATTTTTGTGGAAGTAAATTAAGAGTAATTCAGAATTCAGTGATGTAAGAATTATGGATAGGCCCATAAAATATTTTGGATAAATCATAATGAAATAAAGAGGATATTTTTCTTTTAATTAAACCAATTATTGTGGGGATTAGCAGACGATACCATAAAGAGGAGGAAAAAAATGGACACTTTTTGAGGATTAATAGCCACTTCTTTGTAGTCAAAAATTTGAAATCGAATTAAGTAGAAGAAAGTCTCAAGCTAAGTATGCCAGTTTCATTAACAACAGCAAATATTGAGTAGTCTCTCTTGCTTCACCATATTAATAAGTACATCACTCTGACTTCTGACTATTCTGCTCCAGGTAACAACCTGCCCTGTAAATCTGAATGCAGAGGAATATTTTCCGCTGAAGTTAAAGGAGACAAAAATCCCTATAGCCATCATAATGAAAACAAATGTTCAGATTGTTACCAATATTATTTTTGTGGGTGGGAACTCTGGGCAGAATAATTTTAAAATGTTAAGTATTTTGTGGGTTTACTGGACTTGATCGGACAAGTGATGAATGGAGTTCCATTTGCTTTGTTTCATAGATATGAGAAGGAGGGAGTGTGGAAAGTGGAAACAGAGAAGAAAGAAACAAATGTTTGTTTTACAGTTTTCAGACACCTGATACATTAAGTGATTATTATTTTCTACATGTGAGGAGAAGAAAATGAGGTTTTTCAAAGTTGTACAAATTGCCAGTGTCATTCAGACATCAGAGTTCGAGTCTGTGTCTAGGTATTTCTGAGTCACAAGCCTCTGACCGTCTTGGTCATCTGAATGAGCAAAAACTACAATTGCAGTTCATAAATATTGGATTCAGAGAAGATAATCAGATTCTTCTCCTCTGTGGTCCAAATGTAGCCTTAATGAAGAAGAAAGCAAATTTTATTTCATATTGCAGTCACTTTTCTCCTTCAAAATTCATAGAGTAAATATTAGCACATGCGACAAATTAGACAAAACATTTCCTCACATTTTCCCCAAAATTCCTGTGGCCAGAATTCAGACGGCTCAAAGGCATTGTTTTTAACCTACATTATTCACATACTATTTGTTTTAGCAAACTTTACCCCAGTTTAATTTTTTTTTCATACAAAATTTCATGGGGACAAATTCATTAAGTATAAATTACCTGTCATGATTTTATGACCCCCATTATCCCTTCAACTAAGAAGCTCACTGAATTGTGCATGATGCACAATCCAAACTCAATTAAGAATGTACACACAGATTCCTAGGTTTTATTTTTTCAAAGAGAATTGTAGACTTTGCCTATATATACATAGATTTAGTTTCAACTAAAAACATATTTTGGTCATTTACATTTTTAAAAAATTTTTCAATTGAAAAAATTTTCAAGTATATTGAGACAAAATTGATTGCTTATGATGAATATTTAAGAATGCATTTTTTCTGGTCTAATATTCAAAAAGGTGCAGTCATGGTAAGAGAGGAAAATGGGAATACCTTATGTAGCCATTTCCCTTACTGTGAATTCCTATGCATTTGGCTTTTTTAACAACACTTTAATTTTATATTTACTTTAGATTTAGAATAACGGCAAAGGAGAGTAAAAAATGTCACTGTATACATCATATGCAGATTCCTGCAATGTTACTGATACATTATGATTGACTAAAGTTCGTACATTTTTGAGATTTTCTTAGTCTTTACATAATGTCCTTTTTCTGTTCTAGAATCTCATCCAGGCCATGCTTAGGCTCTCCTAAATGATGGGAGTTACTCAAAATTGACTGTTTTTTTGATGACCTGAAAATCTGGAAGATTATTTTGTAAGACTGTTCCTGGGTTTGTGTCTGCTTGATGTTTATCTCATGGTTAGACCAGGGCTATGGGTTTTGGGAAGCAGGACAACAGAGATAAATAGCATCTTTCACACATCATACCAAAAGTCCATATCATCAAGATGATGCTGCACTGTCTTGAGGGACTGTTTGCCAGGTTTTTCACTGTAAAGTCAAATTTTCCTCCCTGATTTCCTTTGTTATTCTCATAGGAAAGAAGTCATTAAATAGTCCTCACTTAAGAGATGGACTTCATGGTCCATTCCTTGGAGTGGAAAAATTTACTTAAATTATTTGCACAAAGGTAAGTGCCCATTTTTCCCAGGCCTGATTTGATCTCTTCCAGAGTTTGTGAAGTCAAAATAAATGAAACATTAGGGATAATGCACGTTATAAAATTGTGAGTTTTTGTAGATGTATTCTTACATTTTATAGGTAAGGACAGTAAGATTAGACAGATTAATTAAGAGTAAGGTAACAAAGCTTTTAAGAAGTAAAGAAATAGTTTTCACCTAGCTTTGATTCCAAATCTGTAATTTTTCCATCACTTGCTAAAGAGGAAGCATTGAGAAAGCTGAGTCGGTCTCTTAAGCAAGTTGCTTGACTTGGTTTGTGTCCAAATTTGCTAATTCCCTGGCACTCATTTGGTTCTCCAGATGGCTCTGGGGTGCTGTGAAACACCAAGAGCTAATGCCACCGCCTCACACTGCACACAGGTGCACCGCTCCTTGGCAGGCAGCATACACTCAGATGCTGGATTAGGGGAGCAAGGGATGCAGAGCCTTTTCCTGAAGCCAAACAAGCCCCTGTTGCCTCAGGGGACTTTCTTCCATGGAAGACACGGAGCAAAACTGCCAGTTGCAGAAACACACCCCAAGAAACAAAAATTAAGTAACAATATTAGAAACATTAGGCATTTTTCCCATTATACCTGCAAACACTTCATCGGCACTAGAGGAAGATGGCTTGCTATCTGGATTTTGATGTGCCTTAAGAAGGTAACCATGAAAGGCAAAAAAAAAAAAAAAAAAAAAAGAAGAAGAATTGTTTAGGCAATAAGAGTAAAAATTGTGTTCTGAAAACTCCACAAGTACAATGATGTTGCTGCTTCATGATTTTGAAAAGAAAATATAAAATAAATAGAATAAAATATAACAATGCTATTGCGTGCTATATAATACTTTTTTAGAAAAAAAATATTTATTTATTTGATGGTGTCTCACTCTGTTGCCCAGGCTGAGCATGATCTTGGCTCACTCCAACCTCTGAATCCCGGGTTCAAGCAATTCTACTGCCTCAGTATCCCAAGTATCTAAGATTACAGGTGTATGCCACCATGCCAGGCTAATTTTTGTATTTTTTAGTAGAGACAGAGATTCACCGTGTTGGTCAAGCTGTTCTCAAACTCCTGACCTTGGGATCCACCCGCCTCCACCTCACAAAGTGCTGGGATACAGCATAAGCCACCACGCCCTGCCTATAGTTCTTTTTAAATTAATACCGACAGTATTTGATGTCAAGTAATTTTGTATTCAGAATTAGAAAAGGTTCTTTATAACTAATGAGAGCATGGCACCTTCTATGTTTTCATTTATATTACCATTTAAAAGAATTAAAATGTAAATAATAAGTAATTATTGATAATGAATCACAGAGTGCTTGCTGATGCTTTACATCTTAGGTTTATATTACTAGAAAATTCGATTTTTATGTTTTGAATGGTTCTAGTTTCACAGAAACATAGAGGTACAGAGGTTGTCCATATACCTCCAGCTCCACAGATGCGCAGCCTCTCCGCTTTTCAGCATTCCCCAGGAGAACAGTCCATTTGCTACAACTGATGAACTTGCACTGACACATCCTAATCACCAAGGTGCTTACTTTACATTAGGATTCACTCTTGGTATTGTACATTGTATGGGTAGGAACAAATGTATCATGACACATATAAACCATTGTAGTAGCACAGTATTTTCACATCCCTAAAAGTTATGCTCTATGCCTATTCACTTCTCCCTTTACCGCTAAACTCTTGTAATCACTGGTCTTTTTACCATCTCCATGATTTTACCATTTCTAGAATGTCATGCAGTTGGAATAATACAGGATGTAGCCACTTTAGATTGGCTTCTTTCACTTAGTAAAATGAGCTTACAATTTCTCCATGTCTTTTTTAATGGTGTGGTAGCTTATTTATCTTCAGTGCTAAATAATATTTCTTTGCCTAGAGGTACCGCAGTTTATTTATTTATTCATCTACTGAAGGACACATAGTTGCTTCAAAGTTTTGAAAAATATCAAAAAAATATAAATATCTGTGTGTAAGTTTTTTATGTGGACATATGTTTTCAACTCCTTTGAACAAGGAGTCCAATTGCTGGATCATATGTTAAGTATGTTAGTTTTGTAAGAAATCACTCCCCTGTCTTCCAAAGCATATGAACCATTTTGCATTCCCACCAGCAGTGATGAGAGTTCCTGTTGCTCCACATCCTCACTATCATTTGATCTTATCGGTGTTCTGGATTTTGACCATTATAATAGGTGTATAGTAATAACTGATTGTTTTAATTTGTCCTTTCCTGATGACAGATGATCTGGAGCATCTGTTCATAAATGTATTTGTTGTATATATATCTTATTTGGTGAGGAGTCTATTAAGGCCTTTGGCCCATTTCTTAAATCAGATTGTTTGATTTCTTATGGTTGACCTGTAAGAGTTCTTTGTATATTTTGAGATGTGCTTTTTGCAAATAGGTTTCCCCCAGTCTGTGGCTTGTTTCTTCATCCTTTGTGAGGCAGAATTTTTAAACTTTAATGAAATGCAGCTTATCAATTGTTTCATGGATTGTGCCTTCAGTATTGTACTCTATTGCCATACTCACGATCATCTGGGCTTTCTCTCTTATTATCTTCCAGAAGTTTTACAGTTTTACATTTTGCTTGAGATGTATAATCTATTTTGAGTTAATTTTTATAAAAATGTTAACATCTGTGTCTACATTTTTTGGGGTTGGCTTTTTGCACGTGTTTCCAGGTGTGCTATATCATTTGCTGAAGAGACTGCTTTTGTTAGATTCTATTGCCTTTGCTACTTTTTCAGAGGTTAGTTGACAATGTTTACATGGGCCTATTTCTTGGCTCTCTAGTGTATTTCATTGATCTATTCTTTCATCAATACAATACATACTGTCTTAATTTTTGTATTTTATAGTAAGCGTTAAGCCAGATAGTGTCAGTCTTCAATTATGTCCTCCTTCACTACTTTTTGCCTATTCTGGTTTTTTTTTGTCTGTGCATATAAGCTTTATAATCAGTTTGTTTATATCCAGAAAATAACTCCCTGGGATTTTGATTGGTATTGCAACAAATATATAGATCAAGCAGGAAATAGCTAACATTTTTACAATACTGAGTCCTACTTTTTGTGAATGTGGAATATCTCTCCATTTATTTGGTTCTTTGATTTTTTTTTTCAAAAGAGTTTTGTAACCTTCCTCATATAGATCTTGTACATATTTTGTTATATTTCTACCTATGTATGTTCAGGGGATGCTAATGTAAATGGTATTATGTTTAAAAATTAAAATTTAATGTGTTTATTGCTTATGTATATTAAAGGGATTAATTCACTGTGGCATATTAACTTTGTATCTTATGTCCTGCTTCCTTGCTACAGTCGCTTACTAGTTTCATGAAAATATTTTGTCAATTCTTTCAGATTTCTTATAAAGATGATCTTGTCATTTGTGAACATATAGCTTTATTTCCTCCTTTCCAATCTGTATGCATTTTATTTCCTATTTTTGTCTTGTTTATTAACAGGTACTTCCAGTATGATGTTGAAAAGCAGTGGTAAGAAAAGACATCTTTACCTTGTTCCTGATTTTAGTGGGGAACGTTCAAGTTTCTCACCATTAAGTATAATATGATATTAGTTGAAGGTTTTTGTGTAGATACTCTTTATCAACTTGAGGAAGTTCCTGTCTATTTAGTTTTACAGTTTTTATCATGAATAGGTATTGGATTTTGTCAAGTGCTTTTTCTACATCTACTGATATGATCACGTGATTTTTCTTCTTTAATCTGTAGATGTGATAAATTACATCAATTGATTTTCAAACACGTTGCAAGTGTGTAATCAATACCTTTGGTTGTGGTATATAAATTTTTCCATACATTATTGGATTCCATTTGCTAATATTTTGTTAATAATTCTTTATCTATGTTCAGGAGAGATAATAGCACATAGTATAGATATTTTTAATGTCTTTTGCTTTAGTATTAGGGTAATGCTAGCCTCATGGAATTAGTAGTTATTCCCTTTGCCTCTGTCTTTTGAGATTGTTGAGCATTGGTATGAATGCTTCTTAAATGTTTGTTGAAACATACCAGTGAACCCATTTAAGCCTGATGCTTTCTGTTTCGGAAGGTTAATAATTATTAATTCAATTTCTTTTGTAGATATGTGCCTATTCAGATTTTCCATTTCTTTTTGTTTGTTTTGGAAGATTGTGTCTTTCAAAAAAAATGGTCCCGTTCATCTAGGTTATCAAATTTGTGGGCATAGCATTGTTCATGGTATATGTTTATTATCCTTTTAATGCCCATAGATCTGTAATAATCTACCTTCTTTTGTTTCCATTATCTGTGCCCTCTTTGTTGCTGTTGTTGTTGTTGTTGTTTTGAGATGGAGTCTCACCCTGTCGCCCAGGCTGAAGTGCAGTGGTGTGATCTCCACTCACTGCAGCTTCTGCCTCCCAGGTTCAAGAGATTCTCCTGCCTCAGCCTCCCAAGTAGCTGTGATTACAGGTGTCTGCCAGCGTGGCGTGCTGATTTTTGTATTTTTAGTAGAGACAAGATTTCTCCACGTTACCCAGGGTGATCTCAAACCCCTGACTTCAGGTGATATGCCCGCCTCAGTCTCCCGAAGTGCTGGGATTACAGGGGTGATCCACCACACCCGAACCACCTTTTTTTCCCCTCAATTAGCCTGGCTAGAAACTTATCAGTTGATTTTATCAATTGATTTCCTGTTTTGAATTTCATTGATTTCTATTGTAATTCCTATTTTTTTCTTTTTATTATAGATTTAATGTGCTCTCCTTTTTCTAGTTTCCTAAGATAGAAACTTAGATTACTGATTTTAGATTTATTTTTTTCTAATATATGTGCAATGCCCTAAATTTCCTTCTGAGCACTAATTTTGATGCATCCCACACTTTCTTTTATAATTGCAACTTTTATTTTAGATTCAGTTGTTTTCATTTTTATTAAAGTCAAAATGTTTTAAAATGTATCTTAATATTTTTGGAGGGACACTCATGTTATTTAGAAGTGTGTCATTTACTCTCTATATATTTTGTAGATTGTCTAGTTATCTTTTCATCATTGATTTCTAGTTTAATTTTAATTTTATTGGAGTCTGAGATCAAACATTACATAATTTGTGTTCCTTTAAATTTGTTTAGGTATGTTTTATGATCCAGACTGTAGTCTATCTTGTTGAATGTTCCACATGAGCTTACTGTTACTTTCTCTTTTCATAGCCTAAGCTTAATGGCTAGAACCTTGTATTTTCTTCTGCCCTGCAAAACACCCGTGTAATGAGTAACTTATACACAGTATCAAGCAAAAATGCATTTCCTCAAGATCCCTGTAAATGTATGAGATCTTTCCTTGCTCCATATACACCTGGGCATGGCGAAGGATGAAGAAAAGCACATTGGGATTGGGCAGGTCTAGCGTTTGACAAGTCTGCTTTGCCCTTTATCAGTTCTTACTTTGGGGAATTTATTAAGCATTCTTACCTAGTTTTTTTTTTTTTCCCTTTGTAAATGGGACTATAGGTATCTCTTTGGATGAATTGACTTAAAAATCAGACATGTGTATGTGTACTAGTTACACTCCCTGACATATAATAGGTAAGGAATAAAAAGGATGCTTACTTTGCTTAGCATGCAGCTTTTCCCAGCCTGTAATCACTTATCTGTGTACTACCACACAATATTTTATATTAACTTATCAGTTACATTGTAATTTTTACATAAACATTTTTACTCAAATTTTAACCTAAATATCTCTTTTTAAACAATTTTAGATAACTAGAATGAAAATAAAAGTAGCATCTCTTCTGCACAGCAAAAGAAACAGTCATTAGAGTGAATCAGCAACCAACAGAACAGGAAAAAAATTTTGCTGTTTACCCATCTGACAAAGGGCTGATATCCAGAATTTACAAAGAACTAAAACAGATTTACAAGAAAAAAACTAACAAACTCACTCAAAAGTGGGCAAAGGATATGAACAGATACTTTACAAAAGAAGACATACATGAGACCAACAAACATATGAAAAAATGCTCATCATCACTGGTCATCAGAGAAATGCAAATCAAAACTACATTGAGATACCATCTCACGCCAGTTAGAATGGCGATCATTAAAAAATCTGGAGACAACAGATGCTGGAGAGGATGTGGAGAAATAGGAGCACTTTTACACTGTTGGTGGGAGTGTAAATTAGTTCAACCAGTGTGGAAGACAGTGTGGCGATTCCTCAAGGACCTAGAAATAGAACTTCCATTTGACCCAGCAATCCCATTACTGGGTATATATCCAAAGGATTATAAATCATTCTACTATAAGGACACGTGCACACGAATGTTCATTGCAGCGCTGTTTACAATAGCAAAGACCTGAAACCAACCCAAATGCCCATTGACGATAGAATGGACAGGGAAAATGTGGCACATATACACCATGGAATATTATGCAGCCATCAAAAACGATGAGTTTATGTCCTTTGTAGGGACATGGATGAACGTGGAAACCATCATTCTCAGCAAACTGACAGAAAAGCAGAAGATCAAACACCGCATGTTCTCACTCATAGGTGGGTGTTGAACAATGAGAACACATGGACACAGGGAGGGGAGCACTACACACTGGGGTCAGTTGGGGGGAAATGGGGAGGGATGGTGGGGGGTGGGCAGCTGGGGAGAAATAGCAAGGGGAGAGATGCCAGAGGTAGGTGATGGGGAGGAAGGTGGCAAATCACACTGCCAAGTGTGTACCTATGCAACAATCTTGCATGTTCTTCACATGTACCCCAAAATCTAAAATGCAATAAAATAAATAAATGGGGGGAAAAAAGTAGCATCACTTTATTTGTTAGTTGTTTTTCTATTTATTCAATAATTATGAGTAATTGAATATATTCATAGTTTTTAGACTATCAACAGACAAATACAACTTTGGACTTGAAGTTTATGAGGAAAAATCTGCTCTAGGGATGTTAATCTTCACTTTTTTCCCTTACACTACTATCACATGTCTTCAGGTTGTAACAGAATTGGGCTAAAACTGTCATTTGTTTTATTTGCCTACCACACAGATGATACCACAAACTTCAGCATGTTGCAGAGTAGGATGAACATTATCTTTGCAATACAAAAATTAGATCAACTGTCTAATTCATTTCCTTATATCATGTGAACATGGATAAGTTGCTTACTTAGATTCCACAGGAATAACACAAAAAGAAAATAAGAAATTATTAAATCATAAAAAAATGAATCAATAAATATAATGACATCATATTGCTTACCTCATGAATGAAGAATAATTGCACCAGTGATTAAAATAAACAATGGCTGTAATCTATTCAAAATTTTAAAATGTCTTAAAAAATGAAGATGAGGAAGTGGGAGAGATTATATCACATAAGAAAAAAAAAGAATCCTTATCTACCACAATAAAGATAAAATTGATACATCTAGAATTGATGGATCATGGACTACAACATAAGCACATTATTAAAAATAGGATTAAAAATAATAGATGAAATGGTAAATAATTTAGCAGTGTTTTCTTCTGAATAATTGAAGTACCGGATGAGGCTGAACACAGGACAATGAATTTCAGCTTACGCTTTTTAATAACATTTTAAACTATGTGCTTGTGCGACATTATATATGTATATACGTACAGTGTACATATACGTATACACATATATACTTATATGGCATATTCTATTTATATACGTATAAAATGGAAGTTAGAAGTAATATCTTAATTAGTGAGGTTATTACACATGCTTATTTATCTCGTTCCCATCTTGCCCTTTAGGCTTAAACCTTTCAGGGTACTACTACTCTTTGGTCACCACTTTGTGTTTAATGCCCGGTCCTTAGTAGGAGCCCAGAAAAGGATAAAGAGATAAACAAATCTATGAAAATATAGATACATGTTTACTAAAATCCCTTTAGATATAAAATTATTTGCCTGTGATCGCAACATTATGAAATTATTAACTGGTGAACAATACGATATGAGTCACCCTGGAGCAAAGAAGTCCTCCAAAAAAAGATTATATGGCGAAGGATCATATTGAGCTGGAATGGTGGAGAAAGCTAAGCTATTAGCTAAAATCTGTTCTCCACTTCCATTATGATTACATTGTACCTGATAAATTGTAATCCAGCCATGACTTTATGTTGCCTTCTCACTCCATAAAGGTACAGTGGTGTGATTCAATGCTGGCAATAACATGAGCGAAATAAAATGTGCCACTAGAGGAATAATGAAACTTCCTGCTGTGATTTCTACATGCTTCAACCTGGAAGAACTACTCCGGAATCCATATGTAACTACAAAGGTAGCAGACATTCTAAACAAACAGTGTGCACACAGAAAATTAGATCAATAATGAAGTCGAAAAGAAAATATTTATTAGACAAACAAAAACCTGTTTTCTGAGGAATTTTTCAAAATATGTGACATAGGAATGTTTTTGAGTGAGAATCTTTTGCTGATACACTATTTTGGAGTGTCAGTGTGTGTAGTGTGTGTGTTCGAGTGTGTGTATGTATTGAAAATGTCTTTAATTTACTTAATTATTAAATGTTTATTTGGTTGGTTAAACAATTTTGGTTTGATAATTATTTTTCTCAGTATATTGGAAAAGTTTATTAATGTTTTTGTGTCTTGTGACTTTACTTTTGCTGATGGAAATGGTACTGTCAATCAAAGTTCTGTTCCCTAGTAAATAATATGTGTTTTCTCTTGGGCTGATTTACAATTGTGTTATTTCTCATCCTTTTGGCCATGATGTATTTAGATGTGAAATTATTTTGTTTATTCTGCATAATTTTTGATATTTTCCAAATTTAAGTATTAGTATTTTTCTTCTTCTGTAATATCTTCAGAATGTTCTTTAAATTTCCATTGCTTTCTTTTAATTTTTATCCCCTTCTCTCTCTATAGAACATGGCTTTTTCTGAATTGGTCTTATACCAAACTTTTCTTGCTACAATGTATTTGAATTTCCTCTTTATATTTTTTCTTTGCTTTGCTTCTTTTCCTTACATTCAATTTAATTTCTTTGTGTGTATCTCTTTTCACAAAATTTTACTTTGACTTTGTCTAAGTTGCTGATTCACCTAGCCAGTGTAATTTTAATTTTTAATATTTGCCTTTATGTGTTAGGCTAAGATCTTACTCCTGGATCATATATTCAATTTTTTATTTTACTTTTCTAAACATTTGAGCTTATGCATTATTCAGTATATATGCTCCTTTGAATATATTCTTCTTCAGACTCTCATTTATAGCAGTAGTTTTTCCCTTTTGTGTTTCATAATTTTGGATAATGTACTCATTTTCAAACTGCAGAACTTTGTAGGAATGGTATGTGAGAATACATACCCGCAAAGATTATTTGCATTTGGTTTGCAGTTCCAGGGCAGCACAATCTCTGAGCATTTTAAATTAATTTTTTTGGATAGAATTTTGACTATGTGTATGAATCTTTACAGGGCATATTGTCCCACACAGAGCAGAGTTAGCAATTCATTTTTTTCTTCTAATCTTATAGATTAGACTATAGACTTCTGAAGGTTCTGGATTTATTCTCTTTATATGTTCTATACAACTCTCCATTTTAACCTTTAATATATTTTTAAATTTCTAAATAATATACACATACTATTTTAAGACAAAATGTGTATTTAAAATAAATAATAAAGTGAGAGATTTTTATGTTTTGGTCTATATGAATCCATTCAAACCCAATATGTCTAAGTTAATGAGATAAGGAAATACCTTCAGAGCAGCCGTGCAGGTGATGTCAGCATGTCAGCATGATTTTGGACTCTTTCTTCAAGTTGGATGCCTGGGGAATCTATCTTAATATTTTATAAACAAAATCATACTTATAGAAATATCCCTGCCAAATCATGCCCGCAATTTTTATCAGATACTTTTTCAAAAATCAAGACACATTTTAATGTAAATTCTACAGCCAGAAATCAAAGTTCCTTAACATGTTTTCCCCTTAATGATTGGATAAAGAGAGGAATACATTAGGAATGCAAGTAAATATAAGACTGTTTAAAGAAAGACATTTTTTAGGTGGCGAGAGCTGATGGAATCTAGTACACAAATGGAAGCTTTGGACTTAGAAAGCTACAAGGATAGTATACCCATTGCAACATGAGGAAGAGAGGTGTGTTTGTGTTTATGAGTCTGTGTGCGCATGCTGTTAAATACGTTGATATAACTGGTAATAGAAAAATAACTCATATGAATCTGATGATTTCTATTTTTCCAGTGAACTTACAGTGAGGCATCAGCTGAGGCTATGTTAAGGAGGAAGTTGTATTTAAGTTGTATATAAAATACTCAACTCTATTACTATATATAAATATGTAAAAAATATACTATATGATAATATAAGATGTAATGTGTTATATATTATGTATGTTAGCTATATAAAAATTTGTATAGCACTATAAATATATATAGTAATATCATTTAACAGTTAAGTTTGTATAAGGCTAGATTAGTCAAGGTTTTACTGGACTTGATTTTGGTCAGATACATCATTCAAAGGCATTCAGACTCTATAAAAAGATGCACTAGCATCAGACTATTAAATCTAAGTTAGGTTAGATGAGAAATTATAACACCAAGAAAATGGTAGCAGTGAAAAGCAGTTGGATCAGTCAGCCACATGCCACTATGTGGCTGAGAATATGTTGGAGTTGAGATAAAATCACAAGGGAGATTTAAAGATAATATATCATGTCCAGAAAACAAGAGAATGGAATCAAAATTTCAGAGGTGGAAAAGTAGATTTGAAGAGATTGAGGACCTGAGGAGTCAGAGTACTGGGTGAAATTGCATGAATATTACAGTCTTTTTAAAAATGATGCTGTTGCTAGTTACAGAAAAGCATATAGAAAGTGAAATAATGAAATATTTTTGTAAATTAAGAAAAGTAAGGAAATACTGGTAACATGCTGCAGAATGGAGTAATATATTAATACATCCATTGGTGGCAGACTGATTACACATCAAAGGAATTAACCCTTTGGTGAATGAAAGGAAACTTCTACATGGGGAAAAGGAATTTTGGTGATTATTCATTATTGGAACAAAAAATAATGTATCTGATGTGAATTTCACATAGTAAACTTAAAAATAAATATCAGTAAATTTCACATTTATATCTTACTGTTATAATTCATGAAGGCAGCCTCTACACATGTTCCTCAAATAGTTTATCTTTATTACTTGACCATCTTGGAATACCCAATGTAAATTTCTTCATAAACAGAATCAAGGTTTCAACAGGTTTATATTTTATTTCTTAAACAGGGAGATATATAATGATATGGCCAGTCATGTAAACAAACCTCCTGGATTCTATGGGCTTTCGACATCTGTTCCACACCTCAGTAGAGCATATTAAGCACCTTCTAAATACTCAGAACCCTTGGGATCTCAACCTGGGCAAGATTCTGTTACTGATGTGTCTCAACACTGAAACTACTGCTTTTGGGTGGATGTGAAGTTACTGAGCCTTTTCTCTAACCCCTGACTGAGAAGTCTGCAACCTATTTTGGGCTCATTTTAATTGCAAAAATTAATCAGCGCTTGGTGACAAAATCAAGAGAACACAGAAAGAAAACCCTTCAGGTATCATAGAAAAGAAATTAACACAAAGTGAAACAAAAATTTACAATTGGGTATTATGTGTTAAGTTTGAACAGCTGGAGTCACTAGAGAGCTAAAACTATGGTAACAGTGATTATGATGTAATTGGCATTAACACAAATCTGATAGATAAAATGTATAATGTTTTAAAAATATTTCTACTTGGAATTTCAAGTTCCAATTTCAATTTCCAAATTCTATTGGAAATTCAAGTCATGAAAGCAATAATAAAAAAAAAATACTTAAGCAAAAGCAGTGTTTGACAGCTTGCAGTTTCCCTGGGGAGACAAGATGGCATCCTAATGTAATCACCTTGCCATTGACATATCCTAGTCTCTCATATCTCTTGTCCCCTTCAGACCCTTTTAACCAGCATGAAAGTCAATGTACATTAAAAGCACAAGATATGGATTTCATTGTCATCTTGTAGTCAGTCAAATTTCCAAAGGTGGGAAACTCCCATTTTACTTAAGAAGTCATTGCCAAAACAAAGATGCTTCTTGGCATCTCACTGTTTTCTCCTCCTTTAGCATGATTTTACTATAGGTAGTGTAAGGTTTATTGCTGAGGTAAAATGAGGAAACTGAGGCAAGTATAAGAAAATGAGAAGCTAATTTATTCAGCTCCCGGGAGAGGTTCTGTGGTCCAGGAAGGGGCCAAAGAAGTCGTGCCCGGCTGTTCAGGGCATGGGGTTTTATGGGGAGGGAAGGCAATTGATTGGCTATTGGGGAAACAAAGAGAAGGCAATCTTATTGGCTGTTGAGAAGCAGGAAATACCTGGAGCTAGTTGCCATTGGTAGGTGGGTGGGACCTTAGGTAAGTGGGCCTGCCAGGGTGTATCGGGCAGACTGCTACTGGGCAGGGTTTGGTGGAGCTTCTTTAAAAAATTTTTCTGTAGGGTTTTTCAACAGCTGGCTGGGGGTTGGATGCATAGTTTAGTGCTGAGTGTGGGCTTGGGTATCGTATGTGGAGGTGGCTGCAGGGAAGCCATGTGGTGAGGCCAGATAACTAGCTTGGGTGATGACGTAGTTATCAGGCACGGAGAGAGATGGATGTGTCCATTTAACCCTCTGTGAGGCAGCCGGCCTTACAGGTAGAGTGTTGGTTTTGTTCTTTTTTTGTTTTCATTTTTCAGGGTCATCCATTGCAGTGTGTGTGTGTGTGTCTGTGTGTGTGTGTATGTGGTGTGTGTGTGAATGCATATGTATGTGTTTACATGTGTTGTTTACTCATTTTGATTCTGGATTGTAAAACCATTCCTTTGGAGAAATGATTTCAAGGTCAGCTTTGGGAGAGCTCTAATTGTTTCACAAGGTTGGAGAAATTTTTGCCTCTCACCAAAATATATAACTCAAGGTATAAATGGTTCCTTGCATAGAAGAAGTTTCAAAAACTATCTTACCCAAATGAAGAACATCTCTATAAAGATGATAAACTTGTCCTGAGTCAGAACAAACAAAATCTTCTGCAACAAAATTTAAAAGAGCGAGGAAGGAAAAGCCAGAGGGTAATCAAAGAGTTGCCAAGTGAGATTTCCTGTGAGAAAGAGAAGTTCTCTATTGGGGAATGTATTAAAAATTTTAAATACATGGGCACAGCCTAGAAAGGTAAGCTCCTTTGATGATTTTAGATTCCCTTTTTAAAGAGGTATGCCTATCCACTCACAAACTAAAGTTGGAGAACTCTAGCGATAGTTTCTCAGAGACCAGATGTGCCTGAAAAAGAGAAGAGTGCCTGCCATGTTTCACTTGATAAAACAGAATGTATTAGAGGAGTCATATATTTTCTTTATCAAGTTAGAGAAAAAATGCTGGTCTTTAATTTCTTATCTGTTTGCCTTTAATCAAATTATGTATTGTCTCTCCATTGAATTCTTCATTTGTAAAGTGAAGGTAAAAATTTTAATGACTATTCACACTGTAATTGTGAGGATTTGGTGAAATGTGTGTGATACTTCCAATACAAAGTCTGGGACATATATATTCAAAACATGGTCATGATTATTTAAGATAATAATAATTGCAATGTCCCCCAAATGACTGTAACCCCCAAATTCATATGCAGAAATTCTAACCCCAAGGTAATATTAAGAAGTGAGATTTTTGTGAGGTCATTTGATAATAAGGTATTATAATCCATTTATTGATTATATTGGTTATATTGGTATTATTATAATACCATTTATTGATAATAAATGGTATTAATACTTTCACATAAAAGGTTCAAGGGAGCTTATTTGGCCATTTCACTATGTGAGGACATAGCAAGAAGACACCAACTATTAATCAGGAAATGGGCCCTCATCAGATACTAAATCTGCCAGCACTTTGATGTTTGCCACTCCAGCCTCCAAAACTGGACAAATACATTTCTGTTGTTTATAAGTTACCCAGTTTATAATACTTTGTTATAGCAGCCTGAGTGGACTAAGACAATAATAATTTTATACTGGTATTGGGATAATGATGATAGTGATTAATAACACAGTATAAACCATGAAATTCATAGCAGTAATAAATAAAACCATGCTCATAGATCTCCTATAGAGACACCAAATTAACAACAATATATAATCCAAAAAGACATCATGAAAATTCCAGAGACAGTTAAGAAGTAATAGTACCCCAGATAAGTGCAAAATCAACAAAAGCTGCATTAAGATGCCTAAGAATATATATTGCATTTTATTCCCAAAAGTTATTCCTTAAAGCTAGCAGAACTTGGTGCTCCTGACTTAAGCATTATGGAAACTCATATATTTTGGATGCCTGTGAGCCACAGAAAATAAGGGAGAGTTCAGTGGATTGTTACAGCACAAGAGAAGCATCAGTAACACAAAAGAACACAAGAGGCAGGAGGAGATTTTGATCCCATGGAAAAGAAACAGGTAAACCTCTGTAACAAATAAATTTTACACACAAGGCTACAGAACATACATCTCCTGAAAATATTTGAGAGGTGCCAGAATATCTAGTAGGGAAGATTGGTAAAGGTGTTTCCCTGGGTGAAGCTAGTTTCTCAAGACAGAGAGATGGCTTTTTTTCCCTAATAACCATATCTCAAATAAACAAATAAGAAGATATAAGGAAAAAGGAAATTTTGGCCCAAAGAACCAAATTATATTTCTGGAAACTGTCCCTCAAGCAAAAAAGATGTGTGAACGACTTAACATATAATTGAAAATAAGCATCTTAAAGAAGCTCAGTGAACTACAAGAAAATGCAGATAGGAAATTAAACAACATTTGAAAAGTGATGTATTAACAAAGTAAGAATATCAACAATTAAATAAAACTATTAAAAAAAAACTTTCAAACAGAAATTCTGGAGCTGAAGAACACAGTAACTGAACTGAAAACTTCACCAGAGGTGTTTAACAGCAGACTTTTTCAAGCAGAGAAAAAGAATAAGCAAACATGAGGACATATCATTTTAAATTATTGTCTTAGAAAAACAAAATAAGAATAAAGAAAAGAAAACCTAAATAACTTATGGAATACAGCAAAGCAGACAAATATACACAATATGAAAGTCCCAGAAGAAAAAAAAAGAGAAAGAAACAGTTTATTTGTAAAAGTAATAGCCCCATACTTTCTCAATCTAAGGAAGAAAATGGATGTCCAAATTTAAGAAGCTAAGCATGCCTGTAATCCCAGCAACTCAGGTGTGGGAGGTACGAGAATTACTTGAACCTCAGAGGAGGAGGTTGTTGTGAGCCAAGATAGTACCACTGCACTCCAGCCTGGGCAGCAGAGTGAGACTCTGTCAATAAATAAATAAATAAATAAATAAAAGAGAAGCTTTAGATTCATTCAACTAGACTGAATCTAAAGAGACTTAAACTGTGACACACTGCAATCAAACTATCAAAAGCTAGTGAGAGAATCTTGAAGGCAATAAGAAAAATGTAACTTGTCATGTACCAAGGAGCTCCCACAAGATTATCAGTAAATTACTCAATGGAAATATTACAGGCCAGAAGAGATTTAGAAATATATTCAAAGTGCCAAGGAAACATAGACTCATATATAGACACATTGCCAATGAATAATACTGTATCCAGTGAAATTATTCATCTAAAATATAAAGGAAATAGAGCTTCTTAGATAAACAAGCACAAAGTAATGCATCATTACTAGTACTTCCTTACCAAAAAAAAAAAAAATGCTTAAAAGAGTTCTTCAAGTTAAAATGACATGATACTAGACAACAACATGAAAGCACACAAAAACATAAAGCCTTGTGATAAAGTTTAAGATACACACAAAATCCTGTGATACTGTAACGGTGGTGTATAAGTCATTTTTAAAGCAGGTATAAAACTTAAAACATAAAAAGAGGAAAGAAAAATCAAAACAATAAAACTGTGCTAATGAATAGAAATATGAAATGATATAATTCATGAAGTCACTTGGATCTCTCATGCTGCCTGCATAACCTTCTTCTAAGTGTACTTTACTGCCTTTAAAAGAATCATAATAATAGAAGCCAATCCAAGACGGCCAAATAGAAACAGCTCTGGATTGCAGTTCCCAGCAAAAATGCAAAGGGTGAGTGATCACCACATTTCCAAATGAATATTTACTGCCCACAGACCAGGAGATTCACAGGCAAAAAAAAGCACCACAAGTCTCCAGCACAGCTATTTCAGTCAGTGCAGGGGGTCTGCACAGAAAAACTCACCAGGAACCTTTTCAACTGGTGACTGGAAAGCCTGGGAGACAGAATCATCCATTCAACTGAAGAAAAGGGGGCTGAAATAGGGAGCCAGGTGATCTGGCTTAGCATAACCCACCCCCACAAAGACCAGCAATCTGAAACACTCTGGATTGAGAGTTTCACAGCAGCACAGCTGGACCCAAGATGGTCCAGGTCTGTAGGGGGAAGGGTATACAGTATTACCAAGGTAGTCCACCACTACCAAGGCAGTCCGTGATTACTGAGGCAGTCCACCATTACAGAGACAGTCTGCCATTACTGAGGCAGTTCTAACTATATCCCTATAAACAAAACTGCAAGGAAGTTGACACAACAGCTGGGCAGAGCCCATGGCAACTCAGCAATGCATCTGCTGGCAGACTGTGACTAGGCTACCTCCTTGCTGGGCAGGGCATCTCTGAAAAAAGGCAGAACCACAACAAGAACTTATAAATAAAGCCCCACCTTCCCGGGACAGAGACCTGGGAAAGAAAGACAGTTATGAGTTCCACTGAAGCAGACTTAAACATACCTGCCCAGCAGCTCTGAATGAACCAACAGAGCTCACAGCTCAGCACTTGAGCTCCTATAAAGGACAGAATGTCTCCTCAAACAGCTCCCTGACCCTTGTATATCCAGAGACACCTCATAAAGGAGAGTTCAGGCTGACACCTGGAGGGTATCCTTCAAGGACAAAGAGAACAGAAGAAGAAACTGACAGCAACCCTTACTGTTCTGCAGCTGCTGCAGGTGATCCCCAGGCAAGCAGGGTCTGGAGTGGAATTTCAGCAGTCTTACAGCAGAGGGGCCTAATTGTTAGAAGGAAGACTAAGAAACAGAAAGAAATAATGTCATCATCAACAAAAAGGATGTCCAGAGACCCCATCTGAAAGCCACCAATTACAAAGACCACAAGTAGATAAATCCACAAAGATGGGAAGAAACCAGGGCAAAAAGGATAAAAGCACCCAAAACCAGAACACCTCTCCTCCTCCAATGGATCACAACTCCTCACCAGCAAGGGAACAAGGCTGGATAGAGAATGAGTCTGATGAATTGACAGAAACAGGCTTCAGAATGTGGGTAATAACAAACTTCTCTGAGCTAAAAGAATATGCTCTAACACAATGTAAAGAAACTAAGAATCTTGAAAAAGGTTTGATGAAATGCTAATGAGAATAAACAGCTTAGAGAGGAATATAAATGAAATGATGGAGATGAAAAACACAAGAGAACTTTGCGAAGCATACACAAGTTTCAATAGTTGAATCGACCAAGCAGAAGAAAGGATACCAGAGATTGAAGACCAACTGAATGAAGTAAAATGAGAAGGCAAGATTAGAGAAAAAGGAGTAAAAAGAAATGAATAAAACCTCCAAGAAATATGGGATTATATGAAAAGACCTAATCTACATTTTGTAGGTGTACCTGAATGTGACAGAGAGAATGAATTCAAGCTGGAAAACGCTCTTCAGGATATTATCCAGGAAAACTTTTCAAACATAGCAAGGCAGGCCAATATTCAAGTCCAGGAAATACAGAGAATACCACAAAGATATTCCTCAAGAAGAGCGACCCAAAGGCACATAATCGTCAGGTTCACCAGGGTTGAAATGAAGGAAAAATTCTGAAGCGCAGCCAGAGAGAAAGGTCGGGTTACCCATAAAGGGAAGGCCATCAGTCTCACAGCAGATCTCTCAGCAGAAATCCTACAAAGCAGAAGATAGTGGGGGCCAATATTCAACACCCTTAAAGAAAAGAACTTCCAACCTAGAATTTCATATCCAGCGAAACTAAGCTTCATAAGTGAAGGAGAAATAAAATCCTTTATGAACAAGCAATTGCTCAGAGATTTCATGACCACCAGGCCTGCTTTACAAGAGATTCTGAAAGAAGCACTAAACATAGAAAGGAACAACCAGTACCAGCCACTCCAAAAATGTACCAAATTGTAAAGAGCATTGACACAATGAAGAAACTGCATGAACTAATGGGAAAAACAACCAGCTAGCATCAAAATGGCAGGATCAAATTCAACACATAATAATGATATTAACCTTAAATGTAAATGGGCAGAGAAAGCCTTTGACAAAATTCAACAGCCCTTATGCTAAAAACTCTCAATAACTAGGTATCGACAGAACATATCTCAAAATAATAAAAACTATTTACGACAAACCCACAGCCAATATCATACTGAATGGGCAAAAACTGGAAGCATTACCTTTGAAATCTGGCAGTAGACAAGGATGCCCTCTCTCGCCACTCCTATTCGATATAGTATTGGAAGTTCTAGCCAGAGCAATCAGGCAAGAGAAAGAAATAAAGGTTATTCACTTAGGAAAAGAGGAAGTCAAATTGTCTCTATTTGCAGACAATATTATTGTATATTTAGAAGACTCTGTTGTATCAGCCCCAAATCTCCTTAGGATAATAAGCAACTTCAGCAAAGTCTCAGGATACAAAATCAATGTACAGAAATCACAAGCATTCCTATACACCAATAACAGACAAACAGAGAGCCAAATCAAGAATGAACTGCCATTCACAATTCCTATAAAGAGAATAAAAAACCTAGGAATACAACTAACAAAGGACGTAAAAGATCTCTTCAAGGAGAACTACAAGCCACTGCTCAACAAAATCAGAGAGGACACAAACCATGGCTAGAAAGAATCAATATCATGAAAATTCCCACACTGCCCAAAGTAATTTGTAGATTCAATGCTATGCCCACCAAGCTACCAATGACCTTCTTCACAGAACTGGAAAAAACCACCTTATACTTCATATGGAACCAAAAGAGAGCCCACAGAGCCAAGTCAATTCTAGCAAAAAGAAGAAAGCTGGAGGCATCACACTACCTGACTTCAAACTATACTACAAGGCTACAGTAATCAAAACAGCATGGTACTGGTACCAAAACAGAGATATAGGCCAATGGAACAGAACAGAGGTCTCGGAGGCAACACAACACGTGTACAATCATCTGATCTTTGACAAACCTGACAAAAACAAGCAATGGGGAAAGGATCCCCTGTTTAATAAATGGTGTTGGGAAAACTGGCTAGCCATGTGCAGAAAGCAGAAACTGGACCCCTTCCTGACACCTTACACTAAAACTAACTCCAGATGGATTAAAGACTTAAATGTAAGACCTAACACCATAAAAACCCTAGAAGAAAATCTAGGCAAAACCATTCAGGACATAGGCGTAGGCAAGGACTTCATGACCAAAACACCAAAAGCATTGGCAACAAAAGCCAAAATAGACAAATGGGACCTAATCAAACTCCACAGCTTCTGCACAGCAAAAGAAATGGTCATTAGAGTGAATCGGCAACCAACAGAATGGGAAATAATTTTTGCAATCTACCCATCTGACAAAGGGCTGATATTCAGAATCTACAAAGAACTAAAACAGATTTACAAGAAAAAAAACAAATAAGCCCATTCAAAAGCGGGCAAAGGATATGAACAGACACTTTACTAAAGAAGGCATACATGAGGCCAGCAAACATACGAAAAATGCTCAACATCACTGGTCATTAAAGAAATGCAAATCAAAACTACATTGAGATACCATTTCATGCCAGTTAGAATGGCAATCATTAAAAAATCTGTAGACAACAGATGCTGGAGAGGATGTGGAGAAATAGGAACACTTTTACACTGTTGGGAGTGTAAATTAGTTCAACCATTGTGGAAGACAGTGTGGTGATTCCTCAAGGACCTATAAATAGAAATCAAATTTGACCCAGTAATCCCATTACTGGGTATATATCCAAAGGATTATAAATTGTTCTAATATAAAGACATATGCACACATATACTCATTGCAGCACTGTTTACAATAGCAAAAACCTGGAACCAACCCAAATACCCATAGATAATAGACTGCACAGGGAAAATGTGGCACATATACACCATGGAATACTATGCAGCCATAAAAAACGATAAGTTCGTGTCCTTTGTAGGGACATGGATGAACCTGGAAACCATCATTCTCAGCAAACTGACACAAGAACAGAAAATCAAACACCGCATGTTCTCACTCATAGGTGGGTGTTGAACAATGAGAACACATGGACACAGGGAGGGGAACATCACACACTGGGGTCTGTTGTAGGATGACTAGGGGAGGGACAGTGGGGGGTAGGGAGTTGGGGAGGGATAACATTTGGAGAAATGCCAGATATAGGTGATGCGGATAGAGGCAGCAAAGAACATTGCCATGTATGTACCTATGCAACAATCCTGCATGTTCTTCACATGTACCCCAGAACCTAAAGTGCAATATATATATATATATATATATATATATATATATATATATAAAACATCATCATCATATTCATTTATTAAATTAATAACATGAAGTGGGGGGAAATATAAAAAATAGTTTTTGTAAATGATTGCAGTTATCAGTTAAAAATATCCTGTTACTACATATAAGTTGTTTTTAGTAATCCACATGGTAGCCAAAAAGAAAATATCTATAGAAAATGCATAAAGAAGGATAAAGAAATACAAATGCATCAATTTAAAAAAAAATAAATGAAATACAAAGGAAGATGGCATGAGGGGTAAAATGACAATAGCAAGCCCTTTCTACCGGTAATTTCTCTGAATGTAAATGGATTAAATTATCTAATAAAATACATAGAGTGGTTGAATGGATCAAAAGTAATCAAAACAAAACCAAAGGCAATTATTTGCTGTCTAAAAAAATTTGCCTGAAATGTTAAAACACATATAGGCTGAAAGTAAAAAAATGAAAAAAAGATATTTTATGGAAATGATAACCCCCCAAAAGCAGGAGTGTCCATATTTATAACATAAATATATATGTATATACCTTAAATCAAAAACTGTAATAAGAAACAGGGAAGAACATATTATATAATAAGAAAAGGATCAATTCAGCAGGAAGATATAACAATTAAAATAGTATGTACCTAACATCAGAGCACCTAAATGGATAACAAATATTAATAGGTCTGAAGGGAGAAACAAACTGTAATACCACAGTAGTAACAGATTTCAATAACCCACATTTAATAATGTATGTAACAACCAAACAGAGACCAATAAGGAAAGAGAGGGCTTGACAGACACTACAGACTAATGAGATCTAAGAGATATAATACAGAACATTCCACTCAACAGCAGCAAAATACATATTCTTTTCCAGAGCACACAGAACATTAATCAGGATAAATCACATGTTAGGCCACAAAACAACACTTAACAAATTTAAGAAGGTTAAATTTACACCCAGTATCTTTTCTGACCATAATGAAATGAAGCTCCAATCAATAACAAGAGAAAGACATAAAGTTAATACTCCTGCACTGTATACTTAAAATCGTTAAGATGGTAAATTTCGTGTTATGTGTTATTTATAATAATATAAAAAGATTGTATAACATGGTTAAGGATGGACTATTGTGAAGTCAGCCAGAAGGGCAGAAATAAAATGAAATAAATGTTATATAATGGAAATCATAAAAGAAGAGTATGTGTCAAAAAGAAAGCAATTCCCAACAGTGCTCAATGCTTCAGAGAGGTCAAGGAAAATAAGGACAAGAAAGCACATGTGGGATTTGGCAACACAGATGTCATTAATCTCTCAGCAAGAATAGTTTCAGTGGAACAAAGATGGGTTCAAATCGTAGCAAGGCTAAGGATCTGACCATATAATTTATCATCTGATCATGAATACTTTTAAGAATAAAAAGGATGCTGAAACAATAAACAATTGAATATTTCAAAAATGTTTATTTAGTGTGCAACACATTTGTTTTATTCTGCTGGTGGATTTATAACACTTTTCATTGGGCTGCTTCAGTCCTGGAAATAAGGACAAGGATGTGGTTACTACTGGGGCCAGAAGTTACAGTCTTCAGGGAGAGAAACATTTCTTAAGAGCCTTAGATCCAGTTCATTGTTAGATACTTCAAACTCAAAGGCCTTTAGAAGAGTTAAGATGAATGAATAAATTACTTGCAGGTTTGCAAGCAGGTTCACCTGGCTCTTACAAGCCTGAAACCCATGCCTTCTTAGGAAGATGGGCTGAGGCAGTGGGGGAAGGGTACTTAGGAACCCCAGAGGAAATGGAACATCAGGGTCTGTGGATGGTAGACAGATGGAATAGCCTATTTGGAACAATTGTGTACACATTTGCCCCCTGCTGTTTCCAGGAGCAACAGAAGAGACAAGTCCAAAGGCGTTGAATGCCCATGAGGTGGATTTCACAAATGACCAGGCCTTATGCATTCTTCCTTCGGGTTACAGACTTATGGACTTGTCCCAGCAGGGACTGAGAAGAGGGACGAGGTGCAGCAAATGGAAGCAGGAGGCTTGGGCAGTAGGATTGGGATGGAACTTCCCTTCTACTCCTCTGTCCTTCCCCAGTTAAGTAGTAGTCAGTGCACTTGGCCTGAGAGCTTTCTTCTGAGAGCCCTGAACTCTCTACCTTTCTAAACCGAACATTGTGTTAAAATGTGAAGTCTGTCCATTGCACATGCCTTCACATGTTATTAGGCACAATCATGGCTGAACCTTAGAAAAATAAGGTAATAGGCTAATGCAAAAATTAGTGATTAGCTTAAAAATAAAAATCCTGGTTGCATGTTAAACTGAAAGGACAGAGGACTACACAACGGGGCTAAATGGGAGGGGACTCTCATCAAACCAAGAGGAATGTTGACCATAGCACAAAAAGTGAGGAGAGGACACAAGCACAGTCAGCTCCTTCTAGAACCTTGGTGATGACAAAGAACAAAGACACAAAATGTTGAAGTAGAGGCTGAGAAGGCATTCTAAGATAGGAATGAACTGACCATGTTTATATATAAATAGAAAAGTGTCAGTAGAGAAATACAGGATTTTCACTTAAAAAGCATATGAATGCTTTTCAAAATAATTAATTTGTTAATGCACTTTCAATTTAAATCATAATATTTTAATTGTGAAAGCCTGGCAAAATATATAGATAGAAAATATAAATAAAAATAGCAAAGGACATTTTAAAACAAAACTAACTAGGGAAGACTAATAATATATTATATAAGACTTATTATAAAGCCACAGCTTGACCCTTTTTATAGACTCGTGAAAGTATTCCTTCCTCTTTGGCCACATGCTCCTTCTGCCAGCTCATGTGTGGTTATAGAAGAGCACATTACTAATGGCTAAATAAATGTCATAGCAATACTTTCTTTTGTGTATCCAATATCTTCCCAGAGGACATACTGTATGTGTGATATTAGGTATAGAGTTTTATAGAAAGGAGAAAGAAAAGTAAAAAAACGACTAGAAAGTAGTTCCTGGAAAAATTAAAAGCACCTAAATTTAGTACACTAAGGCCAGGTCTTTCATATGAAAAAGTGGAGAAAAGATTTGTAAACCTAGCTGTCACCCCCAAGCTTCCAAATATAAGAAACTTAAGTCACTGCCAAGAACAAACTGCTTTGAAACAAGAGGTATCTTTACAGAGTACAAATAGAAACATCAGTATTTCTGTGATTTTACGAAAGTGTAATTCTTTTTCTCATAATCACAAAATCTGCTTCTCTACACACTATGCTTTCTCTAGTGGACATACATCACACATTATCTTAGTGGAACCCTATGTTTGGAAAATTTTCTATGTCGTGATAATGTCCTCCTCACCTTCAGTATTAGAAGCTATCCTTTGGTTTTCACCAAATCTTTTTCCCTTGGGTTTCAGACATGTGAACTAGTCTTCAGTTGTCTGCACCTGGATTTGATTTTATTTGGAGAAAGTAATATGATGACGTATGTCTCACATGGAAGTTTGGTAAGGACAGTGATAAAGGTGTTGGGATTTGGGGGAACAGTGGTTGAAGGACTTTGAGGACCAAGGGCAGGCATCATCAGAGTGACCTATTGTGCCAAGTGTCATCAGAGGTGGTGGCTTGAATGCAGGGAGTGGCATGGTAGTAACTGAGGATTTTTCTGGTTATAGAGATTCAGAGCTTGACCCTTCAGCCATTGTGAAGATTCTGAAATCTATCTTACATCCCTAGATTATTTATTATTTATTTACTTTTGCTTAAACTTGTTAGAGTAGATCCTGTTTCCTGCAAGTACAATACCCAGCACACTTTCCAAAAGAGAACTTACTGACCTGTGATTAATTACTTCTCTTTGTAAAACTGAGGTAGATTCCCAGATTTCATGAAAGCAATCATTTTATCTACAAGACTTTGAAAGTGTAAGCACCCTAATGTCACAACTCAAAGAGACAGTGATACTGATCCCTAAAGAAATATCACAAATGTACCATGTTATCTCCAAGAAGAATCTGAGTTATTGAATAGCTTCAAGAGGTAAATACAAACACACACACACACACACACACACACACACATACGCGCGCGCTCACGGGTGATAGGAGTAGTTCAGAGCCATGTAACTTTGGACTTATGTCCCAAATAAGAAAGGCAAAGTTTTGGTTTAGTACAATGCCTATCTCAAAATAAATCTTTAGTAAATGGTATATATTATAAATTCATGGGTGAAGATGTAACTTAGTTTAAGGAATACTTACAACAGTCAAAGCACCTGAGCATAGATTGGGCTTTTCAGAGAATAATAACTCCTTTCATTAAAAGTATTTAAACATAGCTGGGGCAATCATCTGCAAAAGTTTTCTTAAAGGAGTTTGCAACATCAGATGGAGGTTGGCCCAGATGACATCAAGGTTTTTCATAACAAGTGTACTTTGTGTATAATTCCAAGATGTAAACAAGAGTTACACATGTGGTCTACTCTAGTCAGGTGTTTTCTATGAGGACCAGGTGCAGTTTTTGTATCACCTGTGTGGATAATGGAGCAGAAAAAAATATGGCATATTATTTTTCTCTAGATTTTATAAACAACAAATGTTAACACTAATATGCTCCATGAATGTTGGCAGCTTGGAAAGTCAGAGCTTAGAGAGGTCTTAGAATCAGGTCTTATGGGAGATACTCTGGCATAACCCCATCTCCCTAAAGCCTAAAGGCCCCCTGTCAATGCTACAAATTGATGACTCCTGATCATTAAAAAACAAAGCAATATAGTTCCCTTAAATTTCCTGTATACCATTCACAAGAATGGCCTATTATAGCAAAGGTACATCTATCTATCCTGGGAGATTACTATAATATTGAATAAAAGACGGTTCAAAATGTAAACATAAAGGTTCATGAAATATATGAGATAATCATGTTATAACAGAAAAGGTGCAGAGTTTATGATCAGAAAACCTGAATTCGGTTTGTTCTGTTAAGAGATTTTTAAAAAGACAAAATTATGATTCTCATAAAAATAACCACATTAGTTACTTTATTTTACTTACAAATGAGAAAACTAGTAAGATTGTATGACCAGTTCAAAGGAGAGTCCAAAGAACAAATATGTTTATAAATCAGAAATGTTAAAATAGAGAAAGAAAATAAACGTTTCATTTGAAGAATGTGAGCCTCCTCTAAATTGTCATGCCCAGAGACACATAGAATGAGATACCAGTCACATCCCACTCTTTCCTTGGGTTAAATAATCATCTCTTGAAACTGCTTGCT
This sequence comes from Sapajus apella, assembly GCF_009761245.1. Classification (NCBI taxonomy): domain Eukaryota; kingdom Metazoa; phylum Chordata; class Mammalia; order Primates; family Cebidae; genus Sapajus; species Sapajus apella. Next base: position 3,755,367 of record NW_022437060.1, read on the forward strand.
GTCACCACAAGGAGCTATAAATTAACCTAACAATGCCACACACTCTGCACACTGAACCCCATAACCCATACCATATATAGCCAATAACTAGTCAATGCTATTTCTGTAAGCGAATGAGAACTTACAACAGACAACTTTGTTTCAACCCACTCTTTGTCCCTCTTTTTTTTTTTTTTACCTTTAAAAAACTACTTGTAACAAAGGTCGAACAAGGCTCACATCTGAAGTTACTTGGATTGAGTCTCCTGGGCAGCTGTCTTCACCTTGGCTCAGGTAAACCATTTAAAATTATGTTTGTGCCTCAGTATTTTTTTTTTTTCCTTTAGGTCAACAAAGTGAATTTGCAAACTGGAGGTAAACCTAGAGCCTCCCATAGGAAGGACGTCAGTTGAGATTCTGCTGAAGAGAATATTCATGTCTACCTTTGTAGTATAGTAACAAACAAAGAAGAACTGTCTACAATCAGCCTAGAAATTGTGCTCTAGACACTGCACAGTTGTCCATTAAGGCACAACATTTTCTCTGCATTTTCTGTATTCTAAGACCTTAATGTCATCTGACCCAGTCTTCATCTGATATTTCAATTCTGTCTGTAACATTTGTAGATAATTATAAAGTTATGTTTAAATATTTCCAATAAGAAAGTACACTTATATAATAAGAATATGTTTAACATATACCTTAATATCTGATGAGCTTTGGTGTTCATTAATAAACTCCTTCTTGGAGGATGATTAAGAAAATTTCAGGCTGGTCATGGTGACTCACCTCTGTAATTATGTACCTTAATATCTGGTGAACTTTGGTGTTCATTAATAAACTCCTTCTTGGAGGATTATTAAGAAAATTTCAGGCTGGGAACAGTGGCTCACGCTTGTAATCCCTGCACTTTGGGAGGCTGAGGCAGGTGGATCACTTGAGGTCAGTAGAACCAGACTGGCTGACGTGATGAAACACTGTCTCTACTAAAAATACAAAAAAAAAAAAAAAAAAAAAAATTAGCAGGGCATGATGGCATATGCCTGTAATTCTAGCTACTCCGAAGGCTGAGGCAGGAGAATCTCCTGAACGCCAGAGGTGGAGGGTGGAGGGATTTCAGATTGCTCCACTGCACTCCAGCCTGGGTGACAGAGTGAGACTCTTTCTCAATAAAAAGAAAATTTCATGAGACAATCAGTGTGTAGAGCACACCCAACTTTTGGCCTGTACTTCTACAAACACTATTCATGATGCCATTGTGAGCCCCTCAGATCACCTGATTTCTATAGTCCTTGAGAAACTCAGTAAAGGAAAAGGAGAATAAATATTAATGTTGAAAATATATTAAACACAAAAAAGATATATACATGCAACAACATAAATGAATCACGTAAGTATTATGCTAAGTGAGAGAAACCAGACCAAAAGCTCATTCCTTTACATGAGATTCTAGGAAAAGGTAAATTTATACATAAAGAAATTGACAAGTGTTTTTCAAAAATCAGAGTGTAGTGGGGAGGGAGTTTATGCAAATGGAAGTAGAGAATTTTCAGGCTTATGGAAATATTCTAGGGTGTGTTTGTGGAGACATGCGTTTGTCTAAACCCACTAAATTATGGCTTAAAATTAATAAATGTTATTGTATGTAAATTAGCTAAATAAAGCTAAAAATATCACGTGATTTGGTCCTGTCTCCTTGAGCCACGTGCAAACACACCTTCTAAAAGTTTATTTTCTTGTTTTGTCTGTGCATAGTGAAGTTTTCATGAAAATCTGGTTTTGGGGTGATTAGTTTATAATCAGCTGCCCTATGGATTTTATTAATCTTGATATGATCTTGGGCAACTAATTTTTTTTTTTAAGATTCTTGATTCCTTAAAATGGCAAAACTAAAAAAAAGTGGATTTTATTATTTTTCGGAATGCTGACCTGCTGTCAATGAACATATTGAGAACAAAGCTCACTAAACATAACTAATACTTTTCTCAGTAAGGTTGACTATTTTGTCTGTAAAGAAAAGATATATTCAAGTGGATCGAAGGATATATCCATGTGAGTCAATTCCTTCTGAAAACATGCTGTTGTGTGAATGTGTGTTTCATTTTTTTTTTCTTGTTTTAATTTTCAGATGACTAATGTTTTCTTTACGATTTCACCAAAATTACTAAAATAGAGGTTTTGTAATGAATTTTAAAACAAGGGAGAAACCTCACTTAATGTGACAACTCTGCTTTTAAATTGAAAGGCTCTTTCTATATAACTCTCCCTTCCTTTTGCGAGGCAAGCATTCCCCTAGCTGGTTATTAGTAGCAACTGTCTTTGGCTTGATCCCAGGTGTAGAAGAGAGGTGATGGCTCGGTCTGACAACATTTCCATTTCCTTGGTAAGGATCACTTATGAAGTATCTTTAATCATTTATGAGTATGTTTCATTTGCTGTTTGCTGCAAATAGCTTGACTCTGCTGAGTTTGACAGCTTTCCGACATTCTGCAAACAGCTGCAATAATAGCCTTGACAATGTCATTTACAAATGAGGCACATGAGGTATGAACAAAGCAACTGATACACTATAAGTAATATGGTAATGGAATGGCAAGTGGTATGGAAAGCACGATGGAAATGATATTGTATCGCCCTGTAGGAGAGGTGAGTTCCTAGACAGAGGAAAGAATTGCTAAAATGCATACTTTTAATCACGTAAATACCATCGCCATAATTTTTTCTGAAATAATGGCTCTGGATAGTGTGAGATGCTTTGCCTTTCCCTATTACCTCTGAAGTCTATTCCTGCTGTTGTCTACAAACCTCCCACATTATATTTTTTTATTTAACCAAATTTTGAGTTTCCTGAGAGTCAGTAAGTTATTCTATTCCAATGCCTAGCATAGTGTTTTATACTTATCTTATGGTTAATGCATCTCTAATTACGCCTGTAATTCTTCATTTAGATCAACCAATCCCTTTTAAAAGAATATGCACATATATCAATTTCTTCAATATGATACATATATGCATATATACATATATACACACACGTGTATATGTTTACAGCTTTGAAACACGACAGTATTATAGTGTGAATCTAGGTGACAAATCTGAGATTCGATGAACATACTCTCTTTTTCTTAACATTAGTGAATTTGAAAAAAGATTCACAAATTATTTTAAATCATGAAGTCTAAAGGATCAACCCTCACCATTCATATTGGTCATACAGGAGAAAAACTATGAAACATTTGCATTCTTTCATCATGAATTCTTTCTATATATGTCTTTTAAAGAGTAGCTTTAGATTCACAGCAAAATCTAAAGGAAAATCTAGAGACTTTTCATACATCACCTACCATATTCACACAGCCTCCCCAACTGTAAACATTCAGCCCTAGAGTGGTACATTTATTACAATAAATGAACCTGTATTGACACATTGTTGTCACCTAAAGTCTATAGTTTACATTAGAGTTCACTCTCAGTGTTGCACATTCTGTGGGTTTTGACAAATGTCTAGTGACATCTGTGTACATTGCAACATCATACAGAGTAGTTTCACAACCCTAAACATCCTCTGTGCTTCTACCATTCATCTCTCGCTTCCCCCCACCTCTGGAAACCACAGACCCTTTTATCATTTCTATAATTTGCCTTTTCACAGAGTTAGAATCATACCATATGCATCCTTCCCATGTAGGCTTTTTTCACTTAGTAATATGCATTTAAGTTTCATCCATAAACTTTCATGGCTTACAAGCTCATTTTTTTAAGCACTGTATAATATTCCATTGCCTGGATATACACAGTTTATTTATCTGTTCCCTTCTGGAGGAAATCTTGGTTGCTCCCCAGTTTGGGCCATTGTGAATAAAGCTGCTATACATATATCTGTGCAGGTTTTTGTATGGACGTAAGTCTTCAATTCCTTTGGATAAATACCTAAGAGCACAATTGCTGTATCATATGGTATCATGCATTTTAAATATTGTCACAGCCAGTTTATTTCCCCCTATAATTTACATTTTCTGCTACATGTGATGAATTCAAAGACTGAGTTTTGTAAAAGCTAGTGTTTGATAACATCGTATTAAATCAACCACGTCAGCTTTTACCTTATTATGAAAATACATTTCCAGTATCTGTTCTATTGATACCTTTTGACTCTGTTGTTCTACTTGGAAGTTTATTCCCCAGAAATACATGCATAAAGGCAGTTCTTTGGAACAATTTATTACAAAAGCATATATAATAACCACAAATAGAAAACAATATCAAAAAATTACAATGGTTTAATAAACGATATGTCAATATATAAAATCTTTAAAAACTTTGAGGACGACATATTGTGCTGTTTTTTTAGTAACAGTATACAATTTTCTGAAGTGCAATATTTTGTACCAAAGAGTCTTGTGATTTCATTGTATTATTCTATCATTATACATAACTATTGCTGTGAATTATTTCTTTATTAATAATCCTGTTTACTGAGCGCTTACTTTGTCCCAGGCAGTTACCTGGGAGTTGCAATATACCCCTTATTGAATTCTTATAGGAACTCTATGAGGCAGGAACATTATTTCCATTTTACAGAAAAGAAAATTGAGGTACTGAGCATTAAGCAGTTTTCCAATGGTATACATTTATTAGCCAGGGGACCTGGGATGTAAACTCCGACCGTTTGACTCCGTTGCTCTCCCTCTACACCACCTATAAACTCATTGCCTGGTAACTAGTCTTGGATGCTGTCACAAGTGATATTCTAAATAAGATAGGAACAAAATAAATAAATATTTGTCTTGATGACACAAGTGTATGCAGAACATCTAAAACACAATAGTCGGTGAAAATTAAAATGGTTCTAAATGCTGTATACACTGCGTTTATATAACAACATCTATGAGTGGGAATTAAAACTAGATTATGCACACAAAAGGAAAACTGCTCCCTTAAAAATGTGCCAAAATGGGCCTTTTTCTTTATTCAATTTTCTCCTTAGGCTGTTATATCATCTGTCCAATGAAAAGTAATATTGGATCTCTCATGTCCAATTAACAATAATTTTTGATAAAGGAAATATGTTGATACTATTGCAATTCTAAAGAAATTTTTTTCTGATTGTCATGTAAGTTAGAAAAAGTATTCTCATGGATCTAGGAGTTTATTTTTTTATTTTTCCAGATTTTCTATTTTTAATTTTTTTCTCTCTAATTCATCACATTATATATATATGTATGTATGTATATATATATATTTTTTTTTAACTGCATTTTAGGTTTTGGGGTACATGTGAAGAAATGCAGGATTGTTGCTTAGGTACACACATGGCAATGTGGTTTGCTACCTTCCTCCTTATCACCTATATCTGGCATTTCTCCCAATGTTATCCCTCCCCAACTCCCCACCTCCTGCTGTCCCTCCCCTAGTTCCCCCACCACAGACTTCAGTGTGTGAAGCTCCCCTCCCTATGTCCATGTGTTCTCATTGTTCAACACCCACCTATGAGTGAGAACATGCATTGTTTGGCTTTCTGTTCTTGTGTCAGTTTGCTGAGAATGATGGTTCCCAGGTTCATCCATGTCCCTACAAAGGACACGAACTGATCGTTTTTCATGACTGCATAGTATTCCACGGATAATTTTCTAAATTCTTACATCAGGCCAGTTGGCAGGATATAATTAAGCGGCTTGGACAGGGGGTGTCTACCTGCCATCTCCAGCACTGCATAGAATAGCACACATTCGGCTTCAAACAGAACTTTAACACACATTTATGAAGTTAACCAGTAATTACAGAGCAAGTGAAATCTTTATTCCAAGTAAAACTCTCCAGACATTGAACTGAAATATCCATGGTCCACAGAACATTGAGTAGCAAAAGAGTTGACTCTAGGATCCAGGCAGCAGAATCCCAGCATAGGCTCCATGCACTGGGAAGGAGCTCTGAAGGCCACCAGACCTTTACAAGCCTTCTTGTCCTTCTCAACCTTGGACACTCCATCTACCAAATGAGACAATACCCTCCTAACTCACTGAGTGGCAGTAAAGAACACCAGAGTTCTAGTGGAACTCCTGGCATGGGGGCAGCCCTGCATCACCTTGTCTTCCTCTTCCGTCATTGTGTAACCCCGATCTTCACAGAACTTCAAGTGGTACAGAGATTTTCCCAGGTTAAGTAGAGAAACAAAAGAAACGTTTTTAAGTGACAGTATGATAAAAGGTAAGAGAAGACATGGGGTATCAGTGTTGTGCCCCAGTCACAATGTAGAAGAAGAGGGGCTAAGTGCAGCTCTTCACTTCCAGAAAATAAGTAAATTAAAAAAAAAAAAAAAAAAAAAAACTCTATGTATTGAAACAGGGTGCACTTCTCCAGCCATAGGTTTGAATAAGTTGCCATCCCTTACAAATCTGGAAACTGCCTTAGACAAGTCTCTTCACTTAAGCAGGAGCCTAATCTATAGAACCTGCAGATAATAATAATAATGTCATCATTCACTAGAATGTTAGGTGATCCATTAAATGACTCTGAAGCGCTTTGAAAATATTAAGCACAGCATAAATGTTAAGAAATATTAATACGATGACATTGGTTATAATTGGAGTCAGTATTTAAATCTAGAGAGAAAAGATCATGATTATAAAGTACTAACATCTCGTAAGTTCTTTTATATTCTCTATTCTCAGGGCCTACGGAGAGCACTGCAATAAGATTATAGGGTAATAAATGTTCAAAGAGAGGGGATTCAGAAAAGCTGAGGGAATGAACCCTCCTGGCTAAGTGGCACAGGTGATGAGCTGTGGATTGAGTTGAGGAGGTGTTGAGATGGGATTTCCAGCTAAGGCCCTCTTCACCCAGTTGTTCATTTTATAGCTATTTAAGAAACAGCATCGATGTCCTGGTCATTGTGTTACCAGCTGGGCATGCGAAAAACAACAAAGTGGACCCAGTCAAGGCCTTCACAGAGCTTATTAAACTAGACGGAGTTATGAACTTTGACTAACTTTACCTCCTTGGTCTTCAGTTTCCCCAAATGTCTAGAAGAAAATTTTCTTTTCTCTACCCATTCCACAGTGATGGCTTGGATAGAGATGGAGGTAACAAATTCCTGAAAAAAATAGTAAAATCTATAAACCTAACCACCATCCTGAGAAAAGCTGATATTTGCAATCAGAAATTTTGTCATGGAATGAATGAACTGGTATGAGCATCTGGAACTTGAAGAAATTATTTCCTTGGGAGGGGATCTAGTTTAGGAAACTAATAAAATTGAGGGTCTATATAATAATCTTCTCTTTGTTTTGTATTTTGTATTGAGAAGGGCATAGTTACCTTTTCTCTTTCTTTCTTTCTTTTTTTTTGGAGACTAAGTCTCGCTCTGTTGTCAACGCTGGAATGCAGTGGCACAATCTCAGTTCATTACAACCTTCACCTCTCAGGTTCAAGCAATTTTCCTGCCTCAGCCTCTCGGGTGGCTGGGACTACAGGTGCCTGCCATCACATCCAGCTAATTTTTGTATCTTTAGTAGAGACAGGGTTTTGCCACGTGAGCCAGGCTGGTTTAGAACTCCTGACCTCAGGTGATCTGCCCTCCTCGGCCTCCCAAGGTGCTAGTTTTTCTTTCTTTAAAAATATATTTCTTTGCATGTTCTTCACATGTACCCCAAAACCTAAAATGCAATAAAATAAATAAATGGGAAAAAAAATATATATATATATATTTCAAGCAGGCTCATAACTCAAAATAAATTAGAGACCAGACCAGGGCTCCAAATAAACAAACAAATAATAAATAAACCAATTAGCTGACTGGATTTGTACAATGAAGAGATTCATTAACGTCTGATAAAATTATGTGTATTTTTTTCACTTTAGATTTCAAAATTTGTGAACCTAGAAAGAGGCAAATGTAAAGGAAACTTCAGAAGAGCTGAAGTAGATTTGTTAATAATAACCCACAATGAGTTACCGAGGAAAAAACGTGAAATATGTCCTTAATCAACGGGTTTATTACTAAGAACAATAATCACCCTGCTCCTCAACTTATGCCTTGATGTTTCCACAAGGAAGGTCAGCGTTCTCAAGGGTTCCATGTGTAACAGCCAGGAGCATTACATCAGGAGAATGTTTTACAATTTATAATCTACTCGGTCTTTTCTAAAAACTCTCTGACATCAGATAAAGTATTACATATAATATATTCTTTTTATATCACAAGCAAAATTTTGAGGCCCAGAATCATGTATTTGACATATTTCTCATTCTACCCTGAAGATGATCTCTTTGTTGATATTAAGTCCTGAAAGCAATGCTTACATACAAAATAGCTATTTCTTCATGCAACAGAGACATATAAATAGCTAACATGGCAACAGTGATAATCCCACATTAGCCTCCAATTAGATTACATTTCAATTTTAGAAGCAAATGGCAGGCAGTGGGGATTGCAACTCACACAAATAGAAATGTGAAGGATACCACATAAAACCATAATTACATGACTTAGGAAATATCTTTTCCCTGCATTTAGGGAAATTACGGGATGTTGCAGGTGATTATCAGTTTATGATCTGAACTTACAATCTGTTTCCTTGTGTTTTCTTATTCTCCAGGCAGCATGGAATTTAGGCAAAAGGAAGGGTAGCAGAATTGGTAGATATTCAAAGACTACATAATTAAAAATTATTAAACATCCATTTGATTATTATCCCTGCCTAACTTTCCTTCACTAGCAGTGAATGAAATAAAATGTACCCGAAGGTATTTAAAACAATTAAAGCACTGTACATTAAATTTAACTTATTTAAAAAATAAAAGCACACAGCTTTTCTACATAAAGGCCTAGAAAAGTGTGCTCATCATACTGCAGGCATATCTTAGTATTATGAACTGTTCAAGATTATAAGGAAATAGACAAATGTTTAGTCCACAAATTTAAATTCATATTTTGCATCTTTATGTGCTGGAAATAACAAGTTTAAAAAAATAGAAGGGAATTTCACCACTAAAGGCTATCCTTTGGGAGTCTGAAACTGTTCTTTCACTGTAAGTGCATCACAGCTAAGTGCTGATCATGAATTTATGTTTTGCCAATAGTTTAGAACTGGATCTCCTGGAATACAGCACATAAGAGGGTTTCAATTGCCCAACAACAATTAAATGTGTATTATCTGTCAGCTTCTATGTTGTGTTTTAAATATATTACCTGATTCTTTCTCTTAGAATGTGCTGGTTGATTCTTCCGTTTTAGGTTGAAAACAGAATCAATAATTGAATTCATTATCATTGAAATGAAAGAATTATTTACTAGATTTATCGAAAAAGCAGAGGAACTATTAGGAAACAATATAACAATACAGCACGTTTCATAGCACAGAGCAATGCAACCATACACCATGGTGATTAAAAGCATGCACTTTGAAGTCAAGTAGACCTGAGTTCGAATGCTACCACTGAGTTACATGACCTTGGATAAGGTATTTGCTCTCTTGGCACCTCAATACCCTCCTTTGTGGAACAAATATAATTATCTGTTATATAGAAATATAGTGATAATTAAATAAAATAATGTACATAAAGTATTTAACATATAACTGGACCCATAAAGGCTAAAAATATTATTTATTGCTATGATTGAAAACATATATTATATATTTACAATTCTCAGTGTATTTCTAGGAAGCTTTTCTGAAATCCACAAACATTCTTTATATGCCATAGTTAAATGGGTTCGTACCATCCATCCACTATAATAAACGTACACAGAGGAGTCAGTTATGTGGATACAGTTGGCTGAATGATACATGCACTATTTTCCTGAACCTGGCAACTTGCTCCAAATGATTTTTTTAGTCTCCTAGTTTATAGGAAACAGAATTCCATTTAAGATTGTTCCCATCTACACAACCATTGGTGGATTTGTGTTTGCGCCTCCAATTTCTGTGAAGTGATCAATTATGCTACTGACTGATCAAGTAAAAGCAGGGATTGCATGGAATTGTTATTGCTTGATTTTGACATTGAAAAACTCCGAAAGGAAACTAGAAAAAAAGAGAAACTGAGCAAAAACAAATATTCATCTCAAACTCTCACAAAAATGTTTAGTAATTGCAGAAAATCTGAGGTAAAAAGAATAAAATGCCATAAAGTGTGTGGAAAACATATTACATCCCTTCTACAGATGAAAAACTTTTAGGAATAGCATTAAAGCATTAATCATTTTGAAAACCGAGATAGCCAAAAGAAGATTTCTATGAAAGGTGTTTTGGTCAGCAAGTCCCTGAAGATCAGAGATAGAAGACACCCTGGGCAGAAGGAGCTCTGGAGGATTATTTTAGCATTTGATGTTGAGCAGCTTTTTTTTTTTTTTTTTTTTTTTTTTTTTTTTTTTTTTTTTTTTTTTTGACAGAGCTTTGCTCTTGGTGCCCAGGCTGCTGGAGTGCAGTGACACCATCTCAGCTCACTGCAACCTCCACCTCCCAGGTTCAAGTGATTCTCCTGTCTCAGGCTCCTGAGTAGCTGGGATTACAGGCATGTGCCACCACACCTGGCTAATGTTTTGTATTTTTAGTAGAGATGGGGCTTCACCATGTTGGCCAGACTGCTCTTGAACTCCTGACCTCAGGTGATCTGCCCGCCTCAGCTTCCCAAAGTGGTGGGATTATAGGCACAAGCCACTGTGCCAGGCTGACCAGCTTATTTTTTGTAGGCTTGGATGGACTCTACAAGATATCTTGTCCTCTATTTGTGCTAGCAGTAAATATTAGAGGTATTTACCCTTAGGCTGGAATAGTGAGTGTACGTACTTGGGATAGAGTGGCAGCTTTGTGTTTCAGAGAATAAGTAAAAATATTCAACATGATGCAAAATGCCTAAAAATAGAGGACACTCCCTAATGGTGTATGTACATTAGCAACACATGCCTTTCCTTCCACAGAGTCCATGAAGGTAACCTCAAAATACACAGAAAATTTGTGCACAAATAGACTAACAGGGATTCTCGAGTGGAAATACAGAAACAAAAACCATTAAATATTTTAAGAAGAGCAATTAAGGAAGATTAAAAAAAAAAAAAGAAACACAGAACAAACAAACAAATTACTAAATGAATGTTATTAAAAAACAGAAGACTTCATAATATGTATAATTACTTTCTCCAGAGTTAAAAGATGTTATAGCTCAGAGACAAGAATAGTGTTCTGAAAATAATCAATTAAATGTCTTGAAAACGAAAATTACTACTATTAAAGAAAAAAGGAAGAATGGGTACACTGAAAAGTAATAGGCAGAGGTTGACTCGATAACCTCTTGCAGGATTAGTCCAAAAAAACTACACTAGTAAAATAGGAAACACATGCAGAAAGATAAAAATAGAGAATATCGTCAAATCTGTCATTCATTTGGCAAATACAGCACAGAAGGTGTATTTTTCAGAGTGTGAATCATATTTCAGCACTTCAGTGGTTTAATGAGATAGAAGGTTATTTCTTGCTCTAATATTAGGGGGCATGTGATATTCTGGTTGTCAGTGGTCGGGGGTTCTCAGGGTGGTCGTTCAGGGGCCCAGATGGATTGTGGTTCTGCTACATGCAAATTTCCCTGGTCATACATCTCAGCCCAGAGGAGGAAAACTCATCACCAAGGAGTATGAGGATAATTTGCATGGCGGATCTCCTTTCAATTATAGGACAGATGCACATCTTTGCTGCTTATTTTCCTCTAGAGAGAGCTTAGACAGTCAGCCATATCTCATTGGAAGAAAGGCTGGTGAATGAATCTTGCTATCTAGAGTTCTCCACCACAGAGAAGAAGAAAAAAGATTAAGAAGCAGTAACATATACTGCCATTATTTTTTTTTTAATTAAAGCCTTCATACTGATATTGTTGAGAACCCATATACATTCATATATTTATTTATCCCTATTATATGTATAATTATATATATGTAAAAGTAAAGCCACCAAACCTTGTATTGTTGCTTTGGGCAGGAAGTTCAAGAAATTCTAAAGTAAAGGTGAAGTTTTATTTAAAGTAAGCTAATAATGTTTAAAATAACACATAAATGAAGTTCTGCACAGTATCTAGCATATGATTAATAGTAAACAGTAAATGTTTAAACTTTTGTTTTTTAATCTACTAGTTCCTTTCCGTGAGATGCTTTATACTCCTCTAGTTCTAGCTCTGGTTGGGGAAGGGACAGCAGGGAATGGGGAGTTGGGGAGGGATAACATGGGGAAAAATGCCAGATTTAGGTGATGAGGAGGAAGGCAGCAAACCACACTGTCGTGTGTGTACCTATGCAACAATCTTACATGTTCTTCACATGTACCCCAAAACCCAAAATGCAATTAAAAAAAGAGTGATGAGATGGTTAGTCTTAGGGGTCAGTTTGCCTAGATTAAGAAGCACATAGGGAACTGGCAGAGCATTACTTCTGGGTGTGTCTGTGAGGGTGTTTCCAGAGAAGACTGGTGTGAGTCAGTGGAATGAATAAGTAAGATATGCCCTCAGGAAGGGGTCCAGTTTCTGCTTTCTGCACATGGCTAGCCAGCTTTCCCAACACCATTTATTGAACAGGGAATCCTTTCTCCGTTGCTTGTTTTTGTCTGGTTTGTCAAAGATCAGATGGTTGTAGATATGTTGTGTTGCCTCCGAGACCTCTGTTCTGTTCCATTGGTCTATATCTCTGTTTTGGTACCAGTTCCATGCTGTTTTGATTACTGTAGCCTTGTAGTATAGTTTGAAGTCTGGTAGTGTGATGCCCCCCGCTTTGTTCTTTTTGCTTAGAATTGACTTGGCTATGCGGGATCTCTTTTGGTTCCATATGAAGTTTAAGGTGTTTTTTTCCAGTTCTGCAAAGAAGGTCATTGGTAGCTTGATGGGGATTGCATTGAATCTGTAAATTACTTTGGGCAGTATGGCCATTTTCACGATATTGATCCTTCCTAACCATGAACATGGAATGTTTCTCCATCTGTATGTGTCCTCTCTTATTTCGTTGAGCAGTGGCTTGTAGTTCTCCTTGAAGAGGTCCTTTACATTCCTTGTTAGTTGTATTCCTAGGTATTTTATTCTCTTTGTGGCAATTGTGAATGGAAGTTTGTTCTTGATTTGGCTCTCTTTAAGTCTGTTATTGGTGTATAGGAATGCATGTGATTTTTGCACGTTGGTTTTGTATCCTGAGACTTTGCTGAACTTGCTTATCAGTTTCAGGAGGTTTGGGGCTGAGACGATGGGGTCTTCTAGATATACCATCATGTCGTCTGCAAACAGAGACAATTTGACTTCCTCCTTTCCTATTTGAATGCCCTTTATTTCTTTTTCTTGCCTGATTGCTCTGGCTAGAACTTCTAATACTATATTGAATAGCAGTGGTGAGAGCGGGCATCCTTGCCTGGTGCCACATTTCAAGGGAAATGCTTCCAGTTTTTGCCCATTCAGTATGATATTGGCTGTTGGTTTGTCATAAATAGCTTTTATTAACTCCAGATGGATTAAAGACTTAAACATAAGACCTAACACCATAAAAACCCTGGAAGAAAATCTAGGCAAAACCATTCAGGACGTAGGTGTAGGCAAGGACTTCATGACCAAAACACCAAAAGCATTGACAACAAAAGCCAAAATAGACAAATGGGACCTAATCAAACTCCACAGCTTCTGCACAGCAAAAGAAACAATCATTAGAGTGAATCGGCAACCAACAGATTGGGAAAAAATTTTTGCAGTTTACCCATCTGACAAAGGGCTGATATCCAAAATTTACAAAGAACTAAAGCAGATTTACAAGAAAAAAACTAACAAGCCCATTCAAAAGTGGGCAAAGGATATGAACAGACACTTTACAAAAGAAGACATACGTGAGGCCAACAAACATATGAAAAAATGCTCATCATCACTGGTCATAAGAGAAATGCAAATCAAAACTACATTGAGATACCATCTCACGCCAGTAAGAATGGCGAACATTAAAATCTGGAGACAGCAAATGCTGGAGAGGATGTGGAGAAATAGGAACACTTTTGCACTGTTGGTAGGAGTGTAAATTAGTTCAACCATTGTGGAAGACAGTGTGGCGATTCCTCAAGGACATAGAAATAGAAATTCCATTTGACCCAGCAATCCCATTACTGGGTATATATCCAAAGGATTACAAATCGATCTACTATAAGGACACGTGTACACGAATGTTCATTGCAGCACTGTTTACAATAGCAAAGACCTGGAACCAACCCAAATGCCCATCGACGATAGACTGGATAGGGAAAATGTGGCACATATACACCATGGAATATTATGCAGCCATAAAAAACGATGAGTTTGGGTCCTTTGTGGGGACATGGATGAACCTGGAAACCATCATTCTCAGCAAACTGACAGAGGAGCAGAAGATCAAACACCGCATGTTCTCACTCATAGGCGGGTGTTGAACGATGAGAGCACATGGACACAGGGAGGGGAGCACTACACACTGGGGTCAGTTGGGGGGAAATAGGGGAGGGACGGTGGGGGTGGGAAGCTGGGGAGGGATAGCAGGGGGAGAAATGCCAGATGTAGGTGATGGGAAGGAAAGCAGCAAATCACACTGCCACGTGTGTTCCTATGCAACAATTTTGCATGTTCTTCACATGTACCCCAAAACCTAAAATGCAATAAAATAAATAAATGGGAAAAAAAAAAAAAAAGATATGCCCTCAGTGTGGGTCGCTAGCTACAATTGCCGGTGAGCCCAGAAAGAAAAAAAAAGTAGAGAAAATGATTTCTTTTCTCTCTCCCCTGGAGTTGGGTTACTCTTCTTTTCCTGCCCTTGGACATCAGAACTTCAGGTTGTCTAGCCTTGGGACTCCAGGACTTATACCCATGGCCCTCCAATTTCTCAGGCCGTCAGCTTTGACTAAAAAGTACGGCATTGACCTCCCCAGTTCTGATTTGGACTGAGCTTTCTGATTTGAACTGAGCCATGCTACCTTCATCCCAGGGTCTCCATCTTGTACACAGCCTGTCATGGGACTTCTCAGCCTCCATAATCATGTCATCCAATTCTTCTAATAAATCCTCTCCTATCTATCTATCTATCTATCTATCTATCTATCTATCTGTCTGTCTGTCTATCTATATCCGTCTATCCTATTGATTCTGTTCCTGGAAAATCCTAATACAGGTGATATGGCAAATCATCTTTAAGTTGTTAACTAGAGGTCTAAGTAAAATAGATCCACTTTTATTAAATTAATAGCACTTAATTTTTTGACTCCTTTATTCCATGGAGATTAAAAAGGAAGTGTCTCAGGCTAGTAATAGTAATATCAAATAGTACATAATTATTTTACAGATGCTTTCAAAAGTCCAATTAGAGAGGAAAACTGTATTTTCTTAGAGAATTGACTTAATATATAAGGTAGACTATGAGCATATGGACATTAAAACATGAAGAGAAACAAAAGGACTGCACTGTACTGCTTTAGAAATGACAGGAATTTGTGGAGGGGAGGTTAGTGGTAGATAGCAGAGAACAGTCGAGGAAAGGAAGAGGAAAATGGCTATTCAAGAAAAGTGGCAAAATGTCTACAAATGCTAAGAATACTGGTGTCTAATTCAATCTGACGGTATTTTCCTTATGGTGATATAAACCCTTTAATTTCTCAAATCTTTTCCTGATGTCCACCATACTCAAAAGATTTCTGTGACTGTTTTGTTGGATTGCACAGAATGCACAGATTGGCCCGCACAGTCTTGAAGAGGAATAGTCACACAGAATGGTGGAACTGTTAAAAATTCTCGAAAAGTGAAATTATATACTTAAGATAAAAGCAACATTAGAAAGCAAGCAACCTGGGAAAAGATACAAAAAATATTGAAAAAAATTGTACAGTATGTCTATATCATGGAATGGAAGTTTGAGCCTATCTTCTCTAGATATTACAGGGCAAGAGCTGAACTTTGATTCATGTGTTAGGCATTTAGGATGAATTTCCCCATGCAAATTGCTAGGCTAATATGCAAATGAGAATCACTTAGCTCATGAGGAAGTCCTGTAACTCCTAAATATCTACATCTAAATGTCTGATTTTCTCTTTTTATATAATTTTTTGAAATAAAATCAATTAGATATAATTAATGTACCATAAAACTCTCCACATTTTTTTTTTTTTTTTTTTTTTTTTTTAGTTAGAGTCTCACTGTCACCAAGGCTGGAATGCAGTGGTGCGATCTTGGCTCACTGCCACCTTCACCTCCTGGGTTAAAACGATTCTCGTGCTTTAGCCTCCATGAGTAGCTGAGATTACAGTAGTGCACTGAGTATATGCCGTGTATATATGCCAAATTCTCTTTATATATTTATAAATTAATAAACGCTTAGGTTGATTCCATATCTTGACTTTTGTGAATAATGCTGCAATGACTATTTTATTCATCTAATCATCAACTAATGACTTTTTTGAGTTTGGCAAATTATTAAGGTCCCATATAAGTCAAAAATGTCAAGTTTCTGTTACATAACAAACGAAGGGGCAAAAGCTGTCATGTTTTGCTTTCACATAGTTCATGTTGAGAAGTAAAGCAGAGTATGTGTGAGCAGATTACTATTATTCTTAATATAATCACCTCAAATATCAAGATTTAAGTTATTAAGTTATAAAATTAACAAGTTCCCTTTGTGTTTTTGCCTCAGCATTATGCCATTTTCTCCAAACAGTAAATTAGTGGAAAAAATAAGATTATTCTTGTAAAATATGATTAGAGAGATGGTTAAAATAAATGCATGGGGGGCATTCTATAGATGAACAACACTTAATGAAGAGGCAGAGATTTTCATTCTCAACACATCCAGCCTTCCTTGTGACAATAAAGTTCTCATAAGATATTACATGATAAAGTGTTTTCTTAAAAAAATTATATGTACAATACAACTGCAAATAACATGAAAAATAAAAAATTGGTCTTAAATTCCAGTTTTTCAAAACTGTGAAATAATTTAATTTCTCACATTTATTTCCCCACTGAACGATGGATGGACTGTGGGAATAAAAGCGTAAGATGACTTAACATCCCTATAGTCACCTCTTCCATGTATATGTTAACATGGTCTTTCTATTAAAATAAAAAGACAGGTTGCTCAGAGGGCTAGATTAACAATTAGACACAGCCACTAAGTGAAACAGCTACCACTGAGCGACTGAGTCAACTGGTTCACTCCTAACAGATCTTTAGAGGCAAGGCACCATAGCTGGGCTAAACAGGAGGAAACTGGGAACCCAGCACAGGGCTGCCTTGCATAGGGACTCACTCCTGGCTTCTGACGACTCAGGAGAATGGGTGAGTTGAACTGTCAAGGAGTATCCTACTCTCGCCATGGGCCTCTGAAATCCCAGCAAAAGGAGACCCGTTGACTATCACAGACATAAGAGTTGGCAGAAAGAGCTGCTGAGAGAAGAGATAGTGATGCCAAGCCAGCTGACGTGGAGCCCAGAGGGTTTGGTGCGGGAGCATGTGTTCTACTGCAGATGCCAGGGAAGCCCATCTCCCTAGGCTCAACTTGCTCCCATAGGAGACTTGAGCCTTAGGGGAACTGTGAGACCTGAATTTTGCAGAGCAGTCTTGCCCATCAGATAGGGTCGGTCTTCTGGCTTCTTCCAGGGCCTCAGACTGCCTGTATCCACTCACAGGGCAGCCTCAGGTGCCTTGCAGGGGGTGGAGAGTGCATCATAGCTTCTGTGCTAGCCAACCATGTTTAACCACTGGAAAGCTCCAGCAAGGTGACCCCTATGGCCATACACCATCTCCCTTGCTCCCTCCCCACACAGCTTCCCCAGGCACATGATAACCCACCACATCGATTCGCTGGCACATGTGTGCACAGGAAGGTTTTGCATTTCTTGCCCTAAAATATCTGTGTATGCATGCATCCTGCCCTGCAACTGATGCAGCAAGTGTGAACACCACCTTCCCACTCCATCAGACCGTCTTGCTGTCGGAAACTTGGCGACCACAGAGATAGTCAGCACTGCCCTTAACAGTGCCCTTCCCTTGCACCAACACAGCCACAGAAGTAAAACTAGGTGCAGAGAACAGCAGATCCTCCTCTGCCTGAGTTACCACCCCTACCTGTGATGCATAGAAATTATACACAAACCTGTGCCCGTCAGCACCCCATCCCCATAGTATGACCACATGTACAGTTGCCAGCAGGGGCCCCTGTCCCCCAAGCTGAGCTGCCTCTGCCACTGTGGTGAATATTCACATGGAAGCAGGCACCTTGGTACCCACCAGCACCCTGCTGCAGTCAACAAGCATGCACTCCACCATTATGCTGCTGCCACTGCTGCTGGCATGTGTGAATGAGGATGGATCCGGCTGTCACCAAACTACAAAACACTTTGGATGACACCACCCATTGGAGTGTAGTGACCAGTGGTCCAGGAGCACCTCAGCTGCCCCAGCACAGTGAATTTATAACTTTGAGGAGCCAGAGAACAAAGTTGGGATCTGATACAAGTCCCCCAGAGTTACAGCATGCAGTTCAGGAGTTGGGAGCTGAGTGCTGCCCCCCTAAAATCTTCCAGAAACAAAGATAGTCAACTGATTCCACCTTATACCACAATTAAACTCTCAAGTTCATAAAATAGGATAAAAGAAAAAAGAGCCATACAAAAGTCAGCAACTTCTAAGATTGAAGAAACATCAGACCACAGAGTTTAGAAAGAACCAATGAAAGAACTGTGACAACTCAAAAGCCAGAGTGCCTTCTTCCCTCCAAATGACAATACAACTCTCCAGCAAGTGTTCTGAACTCTCACATGCAATGATAACCACAGGCTCAAAATAAAGAGATAAAGGAAAATCTTTGAAGCAAATGGAAAACAGAAAACAGCAGGGGTTGCAATTCTAATTGCAGACAAAATGGACTTTCAACCAACAAAGACAAAAAATAAAGAACATTACATAATGGTAAAGGGTTCAATTCAACAAAAAGACCTAACTATCCCAAATATATATGCACCCAACACAGGAGCACCAGATTCATAAATCAAGTTTTTAAGACCTATAAAGAGACTTATAGTGGGAGACTCCAACACTCTACTGACTATATTACAGATTATCAAGGTAAAAGATTAACGAAGGTATTTAAGACCTGAACACAGCACTGGATCAAACGGACCTGATAGACACCCAATGACCTCTCCACTTGAAAACAACAAAATACGCATTCATCTCATCATCACATGGCACATACTCTAGAATCAAACATGTAATCAGACATATAAGACTCCACAAATGCAAAAGAACTGGTATCATAGCAAGCACTCTCTTGAACCACAGTGCAATCAAATTAGAAATTTAGACTAAGAAATTCACTCAAAACCATATAATTACATGGAAATGGAATAACCTGCTCCTAAATGACTTTTGGGTACATAATGAAATTAAGGCAAAAATCAAGAAGTTCTTTGAAAGTAATGAGAACAAAGATACAACATACCAGAATCTCTAGGATACACTAAGACAGTGTTAAGAGTGAAATTTATAGCACTAAACACTCGCATTAAAAAGTTAGGAAGATTTAAATTTAACAACCTAACATCACAACTAAAACAACTAGAGAACCAAGAGCAAACCAGCTAGAAAGCTAGCAAAAGAAAAGAAATAACAAAAATCAGAGCTGAACTGAAGGAGATTGAGACACACACAAAAAAAAACACTCAACAAGTCAACAAATCCAGGATCCAAGAGTTGCTATTTTGGAAAATAAATAAATTAAATAAATAGATCACTAGCTAGACTAATAAAGAAGAGAGACGATGCAAATAAACATAATTAGAAACAACAAAAGCATGTTATCACTGAACCCACAGTAATGCAAATAACCATCAGATATAACTATGAACACTTCTATGTACATAAACTAGAAAATACAGGAGAAAATGATAAATTCCTAGACATATACACCCTCCCAATATTAAGCCAAGAAGAAATTGAATCCCTGAACAGATCGATAATGAGCTCTGAAATGGAATCTGCAATAAGTAGCCTACCAACAAAAAAAAGCCAAAGGCCAGAAAGATTCAAAGCCAATATATTACCAGATGTACAAGGAAGAGCTGGTATCATTTCTACTGAAAGAAACTATTCCAAACCAAAAAAAAAAAAAAAAAAAAAAAAAAAAAAAAAAAAAATGAGAGTAGCAACTCCTCCCTAATTCATTCTATGAGACCAGCATCAAAACCTGTGGTATCAAAACCTGACAGAGACACAACAAAAATCAGAAAACTTCAGACCAATATTTTTGATGAGCATCAGTGGAAAAATTCTCCACAAAATAGTGGTAAATCAAACCCAGCAGCACATCAAAAAGCTTATCCACCATGATCAAGTAGGCTTTATCACTTTTATGTAAAGCTGGTTCAACATATGCAAATCAATAAATGTAATTCATCACATAAACAGAACTAAAGACAAAAACCACATGATTATCTCAATAGATGAAGTAAAGACTTTTGATAAAACTCTGCAAACACACCTTCATATTAAAAACTCTCAACAAACTAAGTATTGAAGGAACATATCTGAAAATAAAAAAATAAAAAAAATCAATGAGACACCCATAACCAACATCATACTTGATGGGAAAAAGCTGAAAGCATTCCCCTTGAAAACTGGCATGAGACAAGGATACCCTCTCTCACCACTCCTATTCAACATTGTATTGGAAGTTCTAGCCAGAACAATCAGACAAGAGAAATAAGTAAAAGGCATCCAAATAGGAAGTCAAACTATCCCTGTTTGCAGACAACATGATCCTATACACTAGAAAACCTCAGAGTCTCAGCTCAAAAGCTTGTTAAGTTGATAAACAACTTCAGCAATGTCTCTAGATACAAAATCAACATGCAAAAATTATAGCATTTCTATACATCACCAACAGTCAAGCAGAGAGCTAAATCCGGAACACAAACTCAGTCACAATTGCCATAAAAAGAATAAAATATCTAGTAATACAGGTAACCATGGAGGTGAAAGATCTCTACAATGTGAACTACAAAATACTGCTCAAAAAAACAAGAGATGACACAAGCAAATTTTTAAAAAACATTATATGCTTATGGAAAGGAATAATCAGTATTGTAAAACTAATCATGCAGCTCAAAGCAATTTATAAATTCAATGCTATTCCTATCAAACTACTAGTGACATTTTTCACAGAACTGCAAAAATCTGTTTAAAATTCATATGGAACCAAAAAAAAAAAAAGAAAAAAAAAAAAAGAGCTAAAATAGCCAAAGCAATCCTGAGGAGAAAAAAAAAAATCTGGAGGCATCATTCTATCCAACTTCAAACTATATAACAGGGCTACAGTAACCAAAACAGCATAATACTGTTAGAAAAATAGAGACATATACAAATGGAACAAAATGGCAGAGACATAAATAAGGTTGCACACCTGCAGCTATCTGATCTTTGATAAAGCTGACAAAAACAAGCAATGGTAAAAGGATTCTCTATTCAATAAATGGTACTGGGATAAATGGTTAGCCATATGTCGAAGACTGAAACCAGGTTCCTTCCTTACATCATAAACAAAAAATCAAGATAGGATAGATTAAAGACTTAAATGTAAAACCCCAAACTATAAAATTCCTGGAAGACAACCTAGGCAATGCCATTCTGGACATAAAGGTTGGCAAAAATTTTATAATGAAGATGCCAAAAGCAATTGTGGCAAAAGCAAAAATGGACAAGTGGGATCTAATTAAACTTAGGAACTTCTGCACAGTAAAAGAAACTATCAACAGAGTAAATAGACAACTTACAGAATGGAGAAAACAGTTTTCAAACTACACGTCTGACAAAATTTGAATATCCAGCAGGTACAAGGAACTTTAACAAACTAAAAAGGAAAAAACCAAGAACCCCATTAAAAAGTGACAAAGAACATGAACAAACACTTTTCAAAGGAAGACATAAATATGGCCAACAATCATATGAGAAAAAGCTCAAAATGACTGGTCATTAGAGAAAGGCAAATCAAAACAACAATGAAATATCATCCCACACCAGTCAAAATGGCTACTATTAAAAAATCAAAAAGTAACAGATACCAGTGAGCTTGCAGAGAAAAAGGAAGGCTTTTACACTGTGGGTGAAAGTGTAAATTAGCTCAACCATTGTGGAAAGCATTGTGGTAATTCCTCAAATACCTAAAAACAGAAGTGCCATTCAACCCAGTAATCCCATTACTGGGTTTAAGCTTTTCTATCATAAAAACACATGCACACGTATGTTCATTGCAGCACTATTCACAATAGCAAGGACATGGAATCAACCTGAATGCCCATCAATGGTAGACTGGATTTTAAAAATGCGACGCATTTTTAAATGACACATGGAATACTATGCAGACATAAAAAACAAACAAACAAAAAAACAAGTAAGATCATTTCCTTTGCAGGGACATATATGGACCTGGAGGCCATTATCTTTAGCAAACTAATGCGACAACAAGAGCAAAACCAACCAACAAACAAAAATACCCCAACAAATACCGCATGTTCTCACTTATAAGTGGGAGCTAAAAGATGAGAACACACATGGACACATAAAGAGAAACAACACACGCTGGGGCCTTTTGGAGGGTGGAGGGTGGGAGGAGAGAGAGGATCAAGAAAAATAACTAATGGGTACTAGGCTTGATACCTGGGTAACGAAATAATCTGTAGAACTAACCCCCATGACACGAGTTTACCTATATAATAAACCTGCACATATACTCCTGAACTTGAAAGTTTAAAAAAATTTGAGAGAAAAAATTTTAAAAAGAAAATGTCTGCTATATCTTCAAGTTAAGCATCCCAGTATTTTTTGACATCCAGAATTTGATGTTTCTTTTTATATGAGATAAAATAGCAAGTGGCAACCTTATATTGCTCTCATCATCAAATGCTTTCCATCTCCATCAGTCCCAGGCTTTTTGCAACTTTTCCAACACTAAAAATAAAAATAGAAAAAAACATGTATACCAAAAAAGAAAAAGAAAAAATATACAACAAGAAGCCAGTCGAATTCTGGTCCACAAAAGGGCCTTTTCCTGACCTTATCAAGCTCAGAATAGAGATGAAATGGCTATAAGGCTGTGTAAGAGCATTTCTCCTGAATTCTAGAAAAACATAAAGAAATCCTTCTGTCTTCAGCTGATGACAGCAACTGGAGTGATGGCACTCTACTGGGGAAGATAGAGTCTTGCAGATTCTGTCACTAGGTGAACACTTGATTACGCTTAGGAAGGTAAAATTTTTATCTCTTCATGTGTTCATTCAAAGCGGCCTTGACAGCCACTTCCAAAGAGTACTCAGCATTTAGAGATTTTCAAATAAGCATAACTACTTCTGAAGCAAAGAAAATGATGTTTTGCAAAACTTCCAGGATAAGTGGACTAAGCTACCTTTCTCATTTTCAATAAACATTACATTGACACATTTGCAGATTCAAAGTCATGAATACTTTTTTTCATTTTTTTAAATTCATTGATTTTGTGACACGTGATATTTCTTCCACTGTGCACTGAATTGTATGTAACTAAAATTACCATAGTTTCTAATTACCTACTCAGCTTACTTCTGAATTTTCATTTTAGTTCATCTCCCTTTGATATTTTACACTGCAGCCTGCTATCTCTTTCCTGGATTCCATATTTCAACTTTATTTTTCTTCAGATTCTTCTCTAATGTTCTTACTACTGCTTTTGATCTCCTTTCCTGTTCTTTCCTTTCCTGAAAATGCAAGCTTTCTGGGAAGCATTCTACTGTATGAGCTCCAAGCTCTCCTTACTTCAGCTATCACCTACAACACAATTGATTTTTAACCTATTTCTCTAGTCCATTCTTCTCTCCTGAGATTCACTGCCACGTTTTCTTTTACCTACTATCAGAGCCAGTTTCAAGGGCAAGCCACCTGCTTAGAAACATGGAGCCGCATGCATAGAAAAGCCCTGTGCTTAATTTAATGTTCTGCTGTCACCATCCTAATACTTTTAATAATCTTTGAATAGGACCTTGCCTTTTCATTTTGTGCTAGGCCTTACAAAGTAGGTAGCCAGTCAGGCCTACTGGCCATTTCCTTGGGCATGTTTCACAGATACCACTACATGTTTCTAAATATTTATTATTTTGTTACAATCTTCTCATCAAGATACGTCTGCTAAAAGCTAGAGATAATTAATAGCTTCTTCCCTCATTACACAAAAGAATTGGTCAAAATGTCCTTAAATGTTATTTTATCAGAATTTTCTAAATCTAATTTCTTCTTTCTGTCTTCATGGCTAATTCCTTAATTTAGGTGTTTGTCCTCTATTTCCTACAAGATTGTAAAATCATTATTATTGCCGTAGTACTAGACGTAAATGCATGTCAGCTCATGTCACTCCTAACCTCAAAAATAAGCAACAGTTCCACACTGACACTGTCTAGATGCATTCACACAGGCCACATAGGTTGGTACAATCTCTTTTCTGTTAATTGTTGCTTCATTTCCTCTACTCCTAACAGTGCAAGGGAATTTTAGGTACTTTTGATTATTCACTTCTCTAAAACCAGGTGCCTCCTTACTGGTGAATTTCCCCACAATGTTCCGTCTGAAAAGTCCTTAGTTTTTTCTCTGAAGGGATTTCTATGATTCTTCAAGATCAGGTTCAAATGCTATTACTGCTTTGAAATTTTGCTCTTCTCTCAGTAAGGCATATTTATCCCAGGTCAGGTTCACTTGGTGTTTTTTATATATCTTAGTTACACAATTTATCACAGTTGTTGAAGAAATGTTTGTTATTTTTATTGTGCTGTTAGCATTAGCACATAGCCCAGCACAGTGTAGGCAATAGATGTTTCTTAAATATTAAGGTATTACTATTAGTTATAAAATCAGCCTATATTTTTATTCAGGCATATCTTGTCGCATTCTACTTTATCGTGTTTCACAAATACTGCACTTCTTTACAAATTGAAGATTTGTAGTACCTGTGAGTTGAACAAGTCTGGTGACACCAGTTTTTTCAGTGCAAGTGCTCACAACATGTTCTCTCACAATGGGCAATACTTGCAACATTACAAACTTTTTCATTGTTATTATATATGTTAAGGTGATCTGTGATCAGTAATCTTTCATTTTACTAAGCTAATTGTTCTGGCGTGTCATCAACTGTCCCCATATAAGAAAGCAAACTTGATAAATGTGTACATTCTGACTGCTCCACTGACTGAGTCTTCCCCTGCCTCTCTCCCTTTTCCTTGGGCCTCCTTCTTCCCTCAGATACAACGATATTGAAATTAGGCCAACAGTAACTCTACAATGGTCTCTAAGAGTTCAGTTGATAGGAAGAGTTACATACCTCTTGGTTTAAATCAAAAGCTGTATGATTTAAGCTTTATGAGGAAAGACATGTCAATACTGAAATAGTCTGAAAGCTAGGCCTCTCTCACCAAGTGATTATCCACATGGTAAATGCACAGGAAAAAATGACTAAAAGGAATTAAAAGTACCACTCCACTGAACACACAAATGATATGAAAGCAGAACAGCCTGTTGCTGATATGGAGAAAGTTTTAGTGGTCTGGAGAGAATCAAACCAGCCACAACATTCCCTAAATCCTAACCCAGAGCAAAGCCCCAACTCCTCCATTCTGTGAAGGCTTAGAGAGCAGAGGAAGCTGCAGAAGAAAAGTCTGAAGCTAGTGGATATTGGTTCATTAAGTTTTAACCCATCTCCAATGCACTGAGTACAAGCTGAAACAACAAACGTTTATGCAGAAGCTGCAGCACATTATCCGGAAGAGCTTTCTAAGATCATTGATGAAAGTGACTACACTAAATAACAAATTTTGTGTAAATAAAACAGCTTAATATAAGAAGATGATGTCATTTGGGACTTTCATAGCTAGAGAAAAGAAGTCAATGCCTGGCTTCAAAGCTTCAAAGGACAAACTGACACTCCTGTTAGGGACTAATGCAGCTGGTGACGTCAAGTTGAAGCTAATGCTCATTTACCATTCCCAAAATCCTGAGGCCCTTAAGAATCATGCTAAATCTACTCTATCTATACCAAAGAAATGGAACACCAAAGGCTGGATGACAGCACATCTGTTTACGGCATGATTTACCAACTATTTTGGGCCCACTGTTGAGAAAGAAACAATCCATCGATGATAGACTGGACAGGGAAAATGTGGCACGTACACACCATGGAATGTCATGCAGCCATCGAAAATGATGAGTTCATGTCCTTTGTAGGGACATGGATGAACCTGGAAACCATCATTCTCAGCAAACTGACACACGAACAGAAAATCAAACACCGCATGTTCTCACTCATAGGTGGGTGTTGAACAATGAGAACACATGGACACAGGGAGGGGAAAAAATAAAAATAAAAAGAAACATTACTGTTCAGTGACAATGCACCTGGTCACTTAAGAGCTCTGATGGAGATGTCTAAAGAGATTAATGTTGTTTTCATTCCTGTTAACACAAAATCCATTCTACAGCCTATGGATTAAGGAGTAGTTTTTTGACTTTCAAGTCTTTTTACTTGGAAAAAAGCTATGTTAGGTCACAGCTGCCATAATGATTCTTTCATTGAATTTGGGTAAAGATCATTGAAAATCTTCTAGAAAGAATTCCACATTTTAGATGCCATTGAGTATAATCATGATTCATGGGAGCAGGTCAAATATAAACACTAACTGGAGTTTGGAAGCAGTTGATTCCAATCCTCATGGATGATTTTGAAGATTCAAGATTTCAGCAGGGGAAGTGAATGTAGAAGTGGTAGGAAAAAATCAAGAGAAACAAAATAAGAAGTGAAGCCTGAAGATGTGACTGAATTGCTGTAATCTCACAACACTTAAATGAATAAGGCGTTGCTTTTTATAAATGAGCAGAGAAAGTTTCTTGAGATGGAATCTACTCTTGATGAAGATGCTATGAATATTGTTGAAATGAGAACTGTATGTTCATGGTGTACAAAACGAAGTTTTGATATAAGTATACATTGTGAGATGGCTAAATAAAGTATCTAACATAAATATTACCTCATATACTTTATTTTTGTGATGACATTTAAAATCTACTCATAATTTTTGATATACAATATTATAATAAGCTATACTCCTTTTTATGTACAATAGATACCTTGAACCGATTCCTTCTTCCTAACTGAAATTTTATATCCTTTAACAAACATCTCTTCAATTCCCCCAACTCCCAGCCTCTGGTTACTCTCTATGAGTTCTACTGTTTCACACTCCACATGTCGATGAAATCACATAGGATTTGTCCTTCTGTGCCTGCCCTACTTTACTTAACATCCTTCAGGTACATTCATGTTGTTGTAAATGACAAGATTTACATTTCTTAAGGCTGAAGAATATTCCATTGTGTACATATATCATATTTTGTATCCATTTATACGTTAATGGGCATTTTAGTTGATTCATTACCTTGTCTATTGTATATTGTGCTCCAATAAACATAGGAATGCAGATATTCCCTTGCCATGCTGATTTTCATTCTTTTGTGCATATAAGCAGAAGTGGAAATGTTGGATTGTATGGTAGATCTATTTTACTTTTTTGAGGGATCTCCATAATGATTTTCATAATGACTCTACTGATTTACATTGCCACCAACCATGTATAGAGTTTCCCTTTTTTCATATTCTTGTCAACACTGGTAATCTTTTGTGTCTTTGATAACAGCAATTCTAACAGATATGAAATAGTGTTTCATTGGGGTTATAATCTGATTTCTCTGATGGTTAGTGATATTAAGTATTTTTTTCACATATATTTTGGCCATTCATATGCCTTATTTTGAAAAAAATCTATTCAGGGTTTTTGTTTTCTTTTTTAAGAAATTTAAACATGGCTTACATTGCAGCAATTTTCAGGTCATTTTAAAAATCAGATTATGGTATCTAACCTGAATAATAGCGAAATGTCTATTGCCTATATTTAATCATGTTATTCGATTTTTTCTCTTCCCTGATATATGCATTTAGTGCTATAAATTTCTTTCACAGCACGGTTTTTACTGTGTCATGCAAACTATGATGTCACATTTTCATTTTCATTTACACTATAATGTGTTTTTAAACATTGATACTTCATTTTAGAACTATGGAGCAATTAAATGTGTGCTTTTTAGTTTCCATGTGTTTGAAGATTCTTTTATCTTAATGGTATTGATTGCAAATTTAATTTCATTGTGGTCAAAGAATACACTGTATGATATAAATTCTTTTAAATATATTGCAGTTTGTTTTATGACCCATAATATGCTTTATCTTGTTATGTGTTCCATGAGTACTTGAATGTGTTTTCTGCTGTTGCTGGGTACAGTGTCCTATAAATGTCAATTAGACTCTCTTGGTTGATAGTGCTGTTGAGCTCTTCCATATCCTTGCTGATTTTCTGTCTAGCTGTACTTATCCATCATACAGAGTGATTTTTTGAATTCTCCAACTATAACTGTATATTTGTCTTTTTCTCCTTTCAGGTCTGTGCATTTTTGCTTCACATATCTTATAGTTCAGCCCTTTGATAGATCAACATTTAGAAATATACCTTTTGGGTGGATTGACCATTTAGTCACTGTATAGTGTCCACATCTGTCTTTGAAAATACTTTTTGCTATGAGTTCTGCATCATATTGGTATTAAAATTAGCAACTTCTGCTTTCTTTTGACTAACATTTGCATGACGTGCCTTTCTGCATGCTTTTACTTTTAACCTGTCAATATCACTATATTTGGTGCAATTTCACATAGGCAATATATATATGTGTAATGTTCTTAAACATCCAGTTTATCTTTAATTGGTATATTAACCCATTTATATTTAAAGTAAGTATTCATATGTTAGAAATTAAGTGTGTCATTTTAGTTTTGTTCTTTATTACACAATTTTGTGCTTTTTCTTGCCAGTTAATTGAATATATTTTAAAATTACATTATTATTTTCATGGGCACTATTGATAGTGTTTTTGAGTATATCTAGATAGATAGATAGATAGATAGATAGATGCTCCAATAATTACACAACATATAAATAACTTATCACCATCTACCGGTGTCATTTTTTTTTCTTACCAATTCAGTTGAAGTGTGGAGACTTTACTTACTAATAGATTCTTTTTTCTTATCCTTCATATTTATGATATAATTGTCTTAATAATTCATCTACATACATTAGAATCACGTCAGTGTTATTATGTTTGCTTCCACATTCAAACATAATCTAAGAAACTCAAGAGGAGGAAGAAATTCCATTGTATTTATCTATATGTTTGCTTATTGTGTTTATTTTTCCTTCCTAGTGTTCCAGTATATCTTATTTTAGCCTTTTTTTTGTGTTTAGGGAATTTTTGTTAGCAATTCCTTTAGAGTAGGTTTACTGGAGACAAATTTTCTCAGTTGCTACCTGATTTTCCTTTTATTTCTGAAAGATATTTTCCCTGAAGGTAAGATTCTGGATTGACAGTTCTTTTCTCTCAGAACTTGAAAAATATTGTGTCACAGCCTTCCTTCCTCTGTGGTTGTTGGTGAGAAATTGTCGTTTGAATTACTTTTTGTTAATAGTTTGTTTCTATTATTGTTCTCAAGATTTTTCTGTCCTTAGTTTTCATAAATTTTAATACAATGTATCTTGACATGGCTTTATTTGAATTTATCCTTTTTTATTTGTTCAGCTTCTTGAATCTATAGGTTTCTTTCTTTTACCAAGTTTTTAAAGTGTTTAGCTGTATCTCCTTGATTACTTGTTAGTCTTGCACTCTTCCTCTTTTTATTCCAGCACTCTAAAATACAAATGTTAGACCTCTTTTTATAGTCCCATGAGTCCTTAAGTTTACTTCTTTTGTCTATTATTTTTCTGTTGTTCAATTAAGTATTTTTTTCTTTTAGCTCTGTCCTCAATTTCACTGATTCTTTTCTCTGTCCCACCCATTCTGTTTTTGACTTTATCATTGAGTTTTTATTTCAGTTATTGGAATTTTCAGTTCTAAAATGTCTATTTGGTTCTTTTTTCATATCTTGTTTTTCTGCTAAGACTTTATATTTCTTTTCTAAAGCTTCCTATTTTTACTTCTTTTTAATGTTTTCATAGTTGCTTATATAATCATTTTTATGATGGCCACTTTAAAATCATTATAAATTAATTGTAACCTGTCATCTCGGTATTAATACTTATTGGTGTTTCTTTCCATGTATTAATATATCTTTCTGATTCTTGATATAACAAGTGATCATCAATTGAAACCTGACTATCTTGGGTATTACATAATAAAACTGACTCTTATTTAAACTTCCTGTTTTAAATGGCTTTCCTTCAGTTAAACGCTGAAGAGGGAAATAATCTCATATAAAACTGGCCATATTATAGTATTCATAATGTCTAATATTTTTAAATGAGACATATAGAGAAACACTAATGCACAGCCTATTAAGAAGAACAAAATTAATTAACAGAAACTGTACATGAGAAACAACAGACATTGGATTTACTAGACAAGAGCCTTACATTAACTCTCTTGAATAGGCTCAAAATGTTTAAAAACAAAAAAGATAAAGGAAAAAAGAAGAATGCTGTCTCAATAAATAGAGAATATACATAAAAAGATAAAAATTGTAAAAAGCAACCAAATATAAATTCTGGTGATGAAAAGAATATATTGATTGAAATTAAAAATTCACTGGAAGTTTAAATATGAGATTTGAATAAGCAGAAGAAATATTCAGTGAACCTGAAGATGGGACAATTAAAACTATACTGTGTGAGCAACAGAAGGAAGAAAGACTGGGAGTTGAGTCTAATCTTTCTCCCTCATTGCAAGACTGCATTGCAGTCATCCCTATCCTCATCTCCATAGCATTCCTTGAATAAATTCTGTCTTATCATTTTTAACAAAACAAAAGAAAAAAGATCGAAAAAATGAATAGAGCCTAGGACACTTATGGGATGACATCAAACATACTTACATACATATAATAGGAATTTCAGAAGGAGAAGATAGAGAGAAAGGGACAGAAAGAAGATTTAAAGAAATAATGGCTGAACACTTCTCAAATTTGATGAAAGACATTGACCTACATATGTAACCTGGAATGACTGTACTATTGTCAGACAAAATAGACAGGGAAGGCAGACAAAATAGGGACATGAAAACAATAGAGAAAATATGTGAAATCAAAAGTTGGTTTCTGAAAAGATCAATGAAATTTATAAACTTTAATATTAGACTGATTAAGAAGAAAGAGAAGATTAACATTAATAAAATCAGAAATGAAAATGGAGATATATAGAGTATTGTAAATTATTATATAACTTACTGTATTTTTAAAGGATTAAGAGAATGCTATGAACAATTGTATGACAACAAAGTAAATACACTAGACAAAACTGACACATTTCAAGAAACACACAAACTACCCAAACTGACTCGGAAATAAATAGAAACACATGTATAACAAATAGAGAAAATAAAATAGTCATTAAAAACCTCCTTACAATGCCTGGGATCAAATGGCTTCATTGCTGAATTCTACCCAATATTTAAAGGGGAATTATCACTAATCCTTCTCAAATTCTTCCAAAAAATAGAAGAGGGGAGAACGCTCTCTAATTCAGTCTATATGACTAGCATTGCACTTACAACTTAACTAAAAGGCAGACAATTCAATTTATAAATTGGCAAAGTTCTTAAATGAACTTTTTTTTTTCTTTTTCCCAAATGGCTGTTGAATTTATTTGCTTGCTCAATAAGGGTCCTGACAAAAATTAGTTAACCAATGCTGAAACATTTGTAATGAAATACTAATTTTTTAAAAAAACATGACACCTTGATAGAAATTAGAGTTTACACAAACATAAAAGGAAACTTTGATACTGCTAGCAGCTATAACGTGAATGTATTGAGACTGACAGAACAGCAAGAAGGCATTTTGACATTTATATCTGATGCCCAACCATACTTCCAGTAACTAGAATATCTTCTCTCCAGATTTAAAAAAAAATAGTATGCCGATTTCTATAACAAACTTTTTTTTTTTTTTTTTTTTTTTACAAAAATCAAATAATGACCAACGAGTCAAAACAATGTAATAGGTAAAGGATTAAAAACTGCATCAAACAGGTGCTGAAAATAAATACTACCAGGAGGAGGAGGAGAGAGCCCTTGTGTTGGGTTTATTTTCATCCCTGTGAGTGTGTGCGGGGTTTGTCTTCCGAGCCACAAGCCTGGCCTATCTCGCGGTGCTACTCACTCTGACAGAGTGCACCTGTAGCACGTAGCCTCCAGAGCCTGGCCTCCCAGAAGCCTCAGAGCATTCATCCAACATTTTTGCACAGAGAATATGTAACTGGCCACCTGTTAGCACATGCAATGATGCTGAGCATCACTAGTCACTACAGAAGCGCAAATAAAAACCACAATGGAATATTAGTTCAGAGTTACTAGAATGATTATCTTAATAAAAAGGTAGAGAATATATGTGTTGGTGAAGTTATAGAAAAACTGGAACCTTCACAGTTGGCTGGGAGAGACGTAATGTGTTGTATCCACTTTAGAAAATAGTTTGGCAGTTTCTTAAAAAGTAAAGCAAACATTTATCATATGGCCCAGTCATTACACTCCTAGGCATATAAACCCAACATAACTGCAAACAGGTATTCAAACAAACAAGTACTTGCATATGAACATTTATAGCAGCACCATTCACAGTAGCCAAATTTGACCATAGATAAACAAAGAAACACAATTTAATAAATCCATACAATGGAATATTATTCAACTAGAAAAAGAAATAAAATATGCATACTATAATCTGGATGAACCTTAAAATATTATGCCAAGTGAAAGATGCCAGATACAAAAGATCACATATTTATTATGTCCACTGTCTTAAGTATCTGGAATAGATAAATCCATAGAGACAGAAAACAGAGAAGTGGTTGCTAGGAGCTAGGAAAAGGGAGGATGAGTAGCCACTGCTTAATGAGGACAGTTTCCTTTTGGAGTGACGGAAATCTTTTGGAACTGCATAACATAATTAACATATTAAATGCCACTAAATTATACACTTCGAAGTGATCAACTTTATGGTATATGAGCTTTACCCACCAAATGCCAATTGATTCCATTTTTTCTTTAGATTATTTGAATTTTCTATGTGCTGATTAGGCCTAGGCATTGACTGGGAATACTTGTTAATATTAACTTTATTGATAACTTAATCATAATTTTAATGTTTTTAAATGGCAAATCATTTTTACACACCTGAAATAATCTCATTTGGTCATGATGTTCTATCCCTTTCATATACGAATGGATCTTATTTGCTAATATTGCATTAAACTTGGTCATTATATTGAAATGTGTTATAAGTTGTTTAAATATGATTATTGTAGATTTGTTTATTTCTCCTTCTTTCAATTTTTGCTTGCATATGTATATATTTGTATATAAATTTGCATGCAAATGTAATATGAATACAGATTTTGTATATGCATATGACAATATATAAAACAAATATAAATGTATATATTTTATGTGTGCATATGATAAAAAGCCCATAAAATATATACATTTATATTTGTTTAATATATTATCATACACACATACAAAGGCCTAATATCCAGAATCTACAAAGAATTAGAACAGATATACAAGAAAAAAACAACCCCACTCAAAAGTTGATGAAGGATAAGAACAGACATTTTTCAAAAGAAGAGATATATGAGGCCAACAAACATATGAAAAAATGCTCATCACCAGTGGCCATTAGAGAAATGCAAATCAAAACCACATGGAGATACCATCTCACGCCAGTTAGAATGGCAAAATATCTGGAGACAACAGATGCTGGAGAGGATGTGGAGAAACAGGAACACTCTTACACAGTTGGTGGGAGTGTAAATTAGTTCAACCATTGTGGAAGACACTGTGGCAATTTCTCAAGGATCTAGAAATAGAAATTCCATTTGACCCAGCAATCCCATTACTGGGTATATACCCAGAGAACTATAAATCTGTCTACTATAAAGACACATGCACACGTATGTTCTTTGCAGCCCTGTGTACAATACCAAAGACCTGGAACCAACCCAAATGCCCATCAGTGATAGACTGGACAAAGAAAATGTGGTATATATACACCATGGAATACTATACAGCCATAAAAAGCGATGAGTTTGTGTCCTTTGTAGGGACTTGGGTAAATCTGGAAACCATCATTCTCAGCAAACTGACACAAGAACAGAAAGCCAAACATCGCATGTTCTCACTCATAGGTGGGTGTTGAACAATGAGAACATGTGGACTCAGGGAGAGAAGCATCATACACTGGGGGCAGTTGGGGGAAGTAGGGGAGATAAAGAAGGGGGAGGGGAGGGAGGGGAGGGTGGGGAGGGATAACCTGGGGAGAAATGCCAGATATAGTATTCACCTAAAGTAAAAAAAATAATTTTTTTTAAAAAAGCAATATATTGATATTTATACTATAATTGCATTGTAACACACACACACAGGCATAATTTTCCTACTGTAAAATGCACAGATTTTAAGCATAGAGTTGAATCCATTTTGACAAATATATAAACTCTTTATAAATTTGTTATTATATCAACAACATTGCTATCTTTTAGCCCTAGACATTGCCTCAGAGAGTCCTCGTTTGCTATTTGAGTGTAACAAAACTTGATTTTCAAGACAATAATGCTCTGCCAACAAAAACTACAATACTTGATTATTTCTAACACTGAAAAAAATATTTCAAAGTAAGTACTCTTTTCTGATATGTGTTATAAAGCTTGGTCCCCCCATGTACCTGTTTTTTAACTGCTTCTCTGTATGTCATGAGAAAACTTGAATAGTCTTATGACAGGTTCAGCTTTTGTGTTGTTTGGTATAATTAAGTCTAGGGGTAGAAGCGCTCCTTCCTTGAGTTAATAAAACATCTACCACAGATGCATAGGGACTGAGGAAAAATAAGAATTGATCAATAGATATGGCAGAGAGAGATCTTTTCCCTGACCCTCAATTCTATTTCTTTCTTCTTAAGCCTATGTATTTAGCTACATATTCTGTAAGCTGCCAAACCAGAGCTATTGTGCCATCATGATGGCATCCTCCACAACAGTGGAGATTGTTCATTTATTTTGCAGTTAGCACTATTGCTAGATCCTGAAAATTAAAATCGAATAAACAGCTTAAATTTTCCAGAAGAATAACTTATGATGATGATATTTTTAAACAATAAAATGCTAATTTTACGCCCAGCACAGTTCTGAGGACTTTTCATAGGTCAATCCCCACAGCAACCCTAAATATAGCATCACAATCATATTCTTTTGCAGGTGAGGGAAAGAAGGCACAGAGAAGTGAAACAAGTTTCTCAGAGTACAGTCTATAAGACTTAGATTAGCTTATAAAGCTGACTTGGAGTTAGGTAATAACTTAAAAGGTTGAAGATTTGAACACAAGTAATTATCTCCAGAAAGCAGGCTCTTAACCACTACTTTTTTTCTCTCTCTTTAAGGACACCTAGGACTTCCAAGGACATTAACCCATTGTCTTCCTTGAATGTTATGTGAAATATTGTAAAATCTTCAATGTGATGTGGGAAAGGAGGCATATGGTTACTCTAATCAGATAGCACCTAATTTGTGAATGGATGTTTCATATAAAAAGTCTTTGTGGGTCTAATATGATAACATCTTCAACTCCACTAAAAGTCAGTATCAAGTTACCAAGATATCTCACATAATGATTTACTTAGGAGGCATTTTCCTAAATACTTCAAAATCACAGAGAAATTGTGAGCCTTCTATCCAGTGTGTAATGGTCATCACAGATCATCTCCATCAGCGCTGCTGGATTCCATGGACTAAGTATTTTTTAGCCAGGATCACCTGGAGAACCTTCTGTTGTTCTAGGTCACATTTAAAAACAACAGCTTTTTAGGTTGACCTTAGAAATATTCAGTGAAAAAATACATAAACGTGATATATGCTGCCTCCAGAATCCAGAATGAACCATTGGACATTTTAAAGGTAGAATTTATCTTTTTTCTTCTATTGGGGAGAATATGCTCTAGACCACTGAATTCCTAGACATTCTCTAGTGGTGATTACAAAAGGCAAATATTGTATTAAATTTCACATGATAGTAATAGGTATTAATCCTCAAAATGATTCCATAAGTAGAACTCTACTATTCCCTCATTTTAAGGATGTCAGAGCTGACACTGAGAGCATTTGCATGACTAATAAATATCAAAGGCTGAGTTTTATCTTGCATATTCTGAGTCCAAGAATGAACTATTTTTATTACACCATCGTGATCACCAATGCTTATAGCCGAACAGTATCAGATTTAGATGTTAATCTCCTACATTTTGAAAGTATGCAATACAGGAATATGATTTAGAATAATAATCATACTATTTGGAGCTTAACTTTGGCATTTGAAACATAAAGATTCTGCCCCATTCAGAAACTACTGGATCAGAAATATTCTCAAATGGGGTATGGGAACTGGCACTTAAAAAACAGCATCTGGGAGAAGAGAGTCTACACTAAAAATCAAGAACTACTGCTCTAACTGCTCATTGTATGGAAATGTTGTGCCTCCAGAAAAATCTGTTTCCTCTTTGATGCCTGGCTCCATATCTTTATGGAGCCAAATTACACAGTGCTAAATGACAAGGGGCATTTATCAATGTCCCACTGTCCTTCTTCTGTCCATTTCTTCCCACTTAACTTCGAGATGCACATCTAGAGCTGTTGATGAACACTTCCCTACAGAACCCAGGTCTCACATTTAGCTTACAGCTAAACCTCACCCTACTAAACTTTCATACATTTTGAGCACTGCCCTTGATTTCCTTTCTTATCTTCTCTGGTCATTTCAAACAAATACCTCCCTGGATTCAGTATTTTTATGAAATTGTATTATAACATCACCCTGAAATATGTTATATGGTCCCATGCTTTCTGCATGGTCAGCCTTAAATAGGAAATAGACATGAATTTGACGTGCCCTTTATCAACCTAAACTGACTAGAAAAGCGCAGACATTCAAATTAATAAATAGAATACTCGGCCGGGGGCAGTGGCTCATGCCTGTAATCCCAGCACTTTGGGAGGCCGAGGTGGGTGGATCATGAGGTCAGGATTTTGAGACCATCCTGGCCAACACAATGACACCCTGTCTGTATTAAAAATACAAAAGTTAGCTGGGCATGGTGGCACATGCCTGTAGTCCCAGCTATTCAGGAGGCTGGGGCAGGAGGACTGCTTGAACCCTGGAGGTAGAGGTTGCAGTAAGCCAAGATTGCACCACTGCATTCCAGCCTGGGTGACAGAGCAAGGATCCCTATCAAATAAAGTAAAAATAAATAAATAAATAAATAGAATACTATCAGACAGAAGGCTATATTCCATAATCTCCATTGTGGTTGTGGAAGATTCATAGAAAGGAAACCAGTTTTTAAATTTTTTATATTATGGTAAAACACCATGCTAGGAAAAACGTACAGCTGATAAAGATAAGGATGATGATGATGATAAATTACATGTAATTCTATACCTAATAATGTTCAGTAAACTATTTCATTATTGACCCAGTAAGCCTAGACAATATTTTAATAGATATTATTTTTCATGGCAACTCAATCTTGCATCATTATGAAAATTGAATAAATACAGGGTGGTCTATCACAACTCTCTAAGCTTCTTTGTGCAGTCAGCAACATGAAGGCAATAAACTGCATTTTTTAAAAAATCCTGCTTGAAAAGACTTAAAGACCAACAGAAGAGGAAACTTTTTTTTTATTAATGAGGCACTAAGCAAAGGAAGGAGGTTTGGTGCCTAATTCTGGTGCTTTAATTGGTAGGAAAAACATGTAAACTAAAAGATTAAATTAAGGTTGAATTGGGAGAAAATGCCAAATTACACAGGGCTTCAGTTTCTTTGAAGTCCTGCCTCTCTTTTATTGTCAATTACATTCATAATCTTAGTCTTTTCACACTCCCTCCTTTTTCTCCCAAATAAAACTTATTGTCAGGAAAAAAACGCCTGAGAAACATATTTTCATTGAATCTTTTTGTTGTTGTTGTTGTTGTTTTGTTTTGTTTTGTTTGAGACGGAGTTTCACCCTTGTTGTCAAGGCTGGAGCGCAATGTGCAATCTCGGCTCACTGCAGCCTCCGCCTCCCAGGTTCTAGTGATTGTCCTGCCTCAGCCTCCCAAGTAGTTGGTATAACAAGTATCCACCACCACACTCAGCTAATTTTTTTTTTATTTTTAGTGGAGACAGACAGGGTTTTGCCCTGTAGGACTGGCTGGTCTCGAACCACTGGCCTCAGATGATCTACTCACCTTGGTCTCTCAAATTTGGGATTACAGGCATAAGCCACTGTGTCTGGCCTACACTAAATCTTTTATCACTATCTTTTCTAAGGGATATTGTATGGTGTCCCCAGACTGTCTGTCTGTACTCCCATAAAAGTCTAAAAACTCCTTGGGAAGTTGAGGTTTCATAGATAATATAAAGACCTTTCAAAATGTGCTATCTTATCAAAGGTCCTTTATTTTATGAGGAATATTTTACATATAATAAAATTTAAATAATTTAAATGTACAGCTCAGTAACTCTGGACGTGTATACACCAGTGTAACCAACACCACTATCAAAATGTAGAACATTTAAAAGCCCTTCATAAATGTAAAATGCAATGCAAGTCTTTGGCCTAGATAAAAATAATAAATACAAAACTGATTCTCTAATTGTGATGTCTCATAATTATTTTTTTTGTGGTCTAACCTTAAAAACAAACTGTATTATATCCCATATCTCATGACTCATAGGTATCTTATCATAAGATACATATAGGCCAATATGATTCTTGCTTCTATTTGACTTAAATATGTCATATCTTTCTCTAACAAATCCTTGGAGTCTATGACAGATGAGACGTACCCATGAACACCGAAAGGTTTCTAATAAGATCTGAACTATACTAAGAATCATGGACCAATTATTATATGTGGTCCTTCCCATCATCTTATATGCTCCACACCGCCTGTGTTAAAAAGAATATATACCAAACAAGACAGATAAAAAGAAATGTTCATTTGTAAAAACAGCACAAAATTTTAAACCAACTGCCTTTTGTATTTGTGAGCATAAAATCAGTTTACATGAGAAACACATTGAACAGCAGTCATTCTGTTCAGCTCACAAACTGAGACAGAGGACAGGCTGCAATAAGATCCAGTGTCCTCACCATCATCCCAGCACTAGTCCCATTACACTGAGCCACTTCTGCATAGGTGTGAAAATCATGTTTCCAGAATTCTTGAAAATGAGCATACACATAATTGATTTATTTTGCTTACACAGAGAACTTATTTAGTAGATATTTCATTCTGTCAAGAACCGCGGGAGGTCTGAGACTTTATTCTAGTTGCAAGCTAACAAGTTAGCCTGCCATGGTTTTATGGATGCTGGCAGAACACATGAGACTCTTGAGTCAGAGTCAAAGGACAGTTTATCATTTGCAGCAATAGCAGCACAGTGGCTAGAATACCATCATTTTTACTCAAGTTCCCAAGCCCCAGGTCCCATAAGGCAACATGAAGAGGGGCAGGGAACGACTATATACACAAGACATTGTTACAGGAGAGAAACCCCAGGTTTTGGAAATGTAAATATTTTATATTGAGTTGCAAGCCAACCTGAACAAAATTTGCCATGGAGGAAAACACTAAATTCATTGAACTGCATAGTAAATAAACCTGTTCTTTCTTCTAGAGAAAGGCACAATTTGTATCTTCTTGGACTGTTTACATTATAAACATCCTTGAAAAGACAATCTTAAACAAAGGGTGCCAGTGGTTATGTTCCCAATTTATGCAGAAACATGATACAGCCATGAAGAATTGCTTCCTAACATGCCTAACATGGCCTACCAGAAGACAAATTGGAGTGTCAGATCAACATAACCAGTTTTCTTCAAGTATACAGCATTTGAGAAATGCAAAACAAAGTGAGTACATATGTGTGTTTATGAATGCATACAAAATACATATGCCTTAGGCATATCTTATATATGATATGTATATAATATATACATATAAATATGTATATATGATATACAAAAATATACATATATCCATAAAGGGAATTTTATACATATAAAACATATGTATATGCATAATATATAAATTTATTTAAAGTATGTTAAAATATGTATATATATATATGTTAAAATATATTAAGGGAATTATTCGATTTGAAAATACACTGGTGATTTTTAAACTCTCTTCTCTACCTTTTCTATGCATCTGTTCTTATTTTAGTCAAATAGCGATTATATCAATTATATCTAGTTAATTTATTTTCTAAAGCCTGCAACACTCAAATTGATAAACATACTTTTTCTGTGTGCTGTGAAAATAAAACCCACTTTAGAAAAATGTCACATGCCCAGTAGTCTAAAAATACATTAAAATGAAAATTATCATATGAAGTGCCTGCTCTTGTCAACAAGATTGAATTCTGAAACAATGTAATGCATGTCCAATTAGCAAATGAATATGAGCTAAATGAAGGAAAAACAATTTAACTGTTGTCTGTTAAACCATGGAAATGAGCAATGTATGGACAATTGTCATATTTACTCATGTATAATTGGATTGAGCACTAGATCATGTAATGAACAGTACTGTTGACCCTCAGCAACTACAGTATTTGTATGTAATAACTCAAAAAAACACTAGTTATTAACTTTCTCTTTGTCTCAGGCTGCTATTTTTAAAATAGAGCAACAAAAGTCATGCTCTCAATTATCTTTTTTTATTCTGTTTCTATTAAGAAAATCAAGTACTGAGAATATCTGAAATCTAAACATCTACTCAGTGACAAACAATGTACATGTTTCTGTATTTTATCCTCACTAATATCCCCTGAAGTAGATATTTTCAATCCTGTTTTACAGATAATGAAATGAGGTATTAGGTGTTATATTAAATACCATGGAAGTAGAACTTGTGATTATTTAACATCAGCACAGAGCTTTTCTCCTCAACCAACTGGCCTTATTCTTTTCTATCTGTAGCACTCATCTAGGTAGTACACAGGGAGGGGAGCATCACACACTGGGGTCTGTGGAGGGAAGTAGGGGAGGGACAGTAGGGGGTGGGGAGTTGGGGAGAGATAGCATGGGGAGAAATGCCAGATATAGGTGATGGGGAGGAAGGCAGCAAATCACACTGCCTTGTGTGTACCTATGCAACAATCTTGCATGTTCTTCACGTGTACCCCCAAATCTAAAATGCAATGAAAAAAGGTGTGCTAATAACTTTGCTAAGCCCTATCCTATGTAGCTGTTAAACATGCCCTGCTTACAGGCACGTAGTACTTCAACCAGGATATCAGTGATGGACGTGCTCACAGGCATTTCCTGGCTCTCCATTCCTTTTACCTGACTGCATTCTTTCTATAGACTCTTGAAGGTAGGATTTAATTCTTTGCCTTTTCTCCTTTCTAGAGGTTGCCCACATTCCTTGGTTTATGGGGCCCTTCTTGCACTTTTAAAACTAGAACTAATCGATTGAGCTTTTCTCCAATGACATCACTCTAACCTACACTCCTGCCTTTCTTTTTCACTGTTATGATCTCATGTGATATCGATTGGTCCCACATAGAAAATCCAGAATAATCTTCCTATCCCAACTTTAATTACACCTGCAAAGTACCCTTTGTCATGAAATGCAATATACTCACAGGTCCTGGAGATAAGAACATGGACATCTTCTGGGAGATGTTATTTTGCCAACCACAGTGAGGAAGGTCTAGCACCACAGAGGTAATAAAAATAAGTTTAAAAAACAACAGTGAGACCCACATGCATATTGTTTATAAGAAGCCCAACTTAAAAAGTATTCAAGTAAAATGTAAAGGGAGAGAAAGATATACCATGCTAACAATTTTTAAAAGAAATCTTGGATAGCTATATCGTGTTCAGAGGAAGAAGATTTCAGAACAAGAAAAATTATCAGAGGCAATGAATTGTCACTTTTCCAAGAAGACATAGCAACCGTAAATATGTACATACCTAACAGAGCGTCAAAATATATGAGGCAAATGCAGACAGCACTGCAAGGAGAAATAGACAAATTCACTATTATAATTAAAGACTTTAATGCACCTCTAATAGTATTTGATGGTTGAAGCAGGCAGATAATCAGTAAGGATATGGTTGACCTGAGCGCTTCTATCAATCCAATTGATCTAATTAATATTTAGAGAATATTCCATTCAACTATGGCAAAACCCATATTCTTTTCAAGCTCACATGGATCATTCATGAAAAAAGATGACATTATAGTCTACAAAACACAGAAAGAAAGAGATAGAGAGAAAGAAAGGAAGGAAGAGAAATAATTTAAAGTTATGTTAAGAGTCAAGTTTAGCCTAAAATCGCCTCCTTAGATATTTTATGTTGAGTCTGAAGTTTTCTCCCTAAGTTGTGAACTCTACCAAGTGGAGATGTAAGGCAGACTTTAGCCTACACTGTGCCAATCACCAAGTTTTGGCCAATCAAATGTAGCCAACTGTTCAAATATGTTCAAATAAGGCAAATGCTGAGCTGTAGCCAATCTAGCCATTTTTGCACCTCACTCCCATTTTCTGTACCTCACTTTCCTTTTTCTGTCCATAAATTTTCTCCCACCATTTGGCTGCTCTGGAGTCTCTGAGCCTAATCTGGCTCAGCAGTCTGCCCAATTCATGAATCATTCATTGCTCAGTGAAACTTTTAATTTGGTTGGTTTTTCTTTTAACAGTATGCTCTTCAACTACAATGGCATTACACTAGAAAACTAGAAACTAACAACAGGTAATAGCTGGAATATCATCAATATCTGGAGATGAAACATGTACTTTATAAGCAGTACATAGTTCAAAGAAGCATCAAAATTTTTTCAAAATATATTTTTGTCTAAATATAAATTAACATACATCTTATCAAAATTTGTGGGCTGCAGCAAAAGCAATACTTGCTGAGTGTATGATGGACTATATTGCTTTCTGAGAGTGAGGGCAAGGAAAACCAAGTCAGCTCCCGCAAGCAGAAAACTGCTCAGGGTATTCTAAAGTAGTAAAGAGTATGTGTTTATCATACACCAATTAAACTAGTTCTTTAAGCACGGGATAGGGATATATGACTCTGCCCCCATGGGTCTCTCGTGGAGAATGCCTTTAGTTTGTCTTTGATCAGTGGTAAGCAGGCACCAGCTGCCTGCCTTGTTTATTTTGGTTCTATGAGAAAACACAGAACACCTGTTTGTTAATAATAATCACCTGTTCTGAAAGAATAAATACATGGGTCAGAGTCTGCTTGAGGCCCCTAGCCAGGAATGCTGTCAGCTCCCT
This sequence comes from Sapajus apella, assembly GCF_009761245.1. Taxonomy (NCBI): domain Eukaryota; kingdom Metazoa; phylum Chordata; class Mammalia; order Primates; family Cebidae; genus Sapajus; species Sapajus apella. The sequence goes on from NW_022437060.1 coordinate 3,798,807, forward strand.
GAGGGTCACAGCTTTGAAGAGCACTCAGCTCGGAAGGCTGTTAGTCCTTGGATAATCCCATTTTGCAATCTATCTCTGTCTCTTTTTCTTAATACCTTCAGTGCCACCTGGGTTGGGGCCTCCATGACTGAGCTGGTCTCAGTAAATACTCCGATGGAAACGTATAGCATTAAATGTATACATTAGAAAAGAGGAAGGATCTAAAATTAATTATCTAAACTTCCATCTTATGAAACTAGAGAAAGAAGAGCAATTTAAGCCTAAAGCAAGCAGAAGAAAACAAATAATAAAAATTAGACAGAAATCAGTGGTATTGAAAATAGAAAAAACAATAGAAAGAATCACTAGACCAAAAGCTTTTTATTTCAAAAGATTAAGAAAACTGATGAACCTTTACCAGTCTATGCAATGACCAAATGCTCACAATTGCCCTTAATTTACCCTCTGAATTGGCTCAAACTTTGGTCAGGCATCTCTTTTTTCAATAGAACCCTGAACTTTTGTCTTAACTCCAAATCTGAGAAAGCTCTAAAATGCAGAACACCCCTGTTAGTAGTTTATCCTGTGAGTAAGCTGACCACAGTGAAAATCAAAACTCTTAGACTACACTGATGACACTCTCTGCTCCATCACATTCATTTTTTCCTCAAAAGTTTCTGTTAGTTCTGCTAGTTGAACGCCTCTCTAAAAAAGGAAAGCTTTCCTCTGTTTGATTTTGAGATGCTTGTAGATCTTCAGATTGGAGGGTTCTTCCTGTCGAAATAGTCCTTTTAATACAATCTCTTTTCACCTAAGTTCTGATTTCTTTTTATTTAGCATTAATGTTGACCAAAAAAGCCAAACTCTGTAAAATATTTGAGAAAATTTATTCTGAGCCAAATGCAAGGAACATGATCCATAACACAGCCCCAGGAAGTCCTGAGAACACGTGTCCCCGGTGGTTGGGTTACAGCTTGATTTTACACATTCTAGGGTTCAGGAGTTACAGGGAGACATCAATCAATACCTGTAAAGTATACATTGGTTTGGTCCAGAAAGGTGGGACAACTTGAAGTCAGGTCATGGCAAGGGGATTCGAGGTCATTAGGTGGATTTAAATATTTACTGATTGGCAATAAGTTTAAAGAGTTAAGATATTATCTAAAGAGTTGAAGTCAGCAGAAAGCAATGGTTGGTGTTAAGATAAAGGGATTGTGGAGGTCAACATTTTCTCTTTTCTTTTTTTTTTTTTGAGACGGAGTTTCACTCTTGCTACCCAGGCTGGAGTGCAATGGCGCGATCTCGGCTCACCGCAACCTCCGCCTCCTGGGTTCAGGCAATTCTCCTGCCTCAGCCTCCTGAGTAGCTGGGATTACAGGCACGCACCACCATGCCCAGCTAATTTTTTGTATTTTTAGTAGAGACGGGGTTTCACCGTGTTGACCAGGATGGTCTCGATCTCTTGACCTCATGATCCACCCGCCTCGGCCTCCCACAGTGCTGGGATTACAGGCTTGAGCCACCGCACCCGGCCTAACATTTTCATTAAGTAGATGAAGCTTCCAGGTAGCAGGCGTCACAGAGAATACATGGTAACTGTTTCTTATCAGACCTTAAAACATGTCAGACTCTTAGCAAAAACTCTCCTGGATCAGGAAAAGAACTGGAAAGAGAAAAGGTTCTCTACAGAATGTAAATGTTTCCCATAAGAGATGGTTGCGTGGGGCCATTTCAAAATATGTCAAAGAGATATACTTGGGGGCAAAATACTTGGGTTTCTTTCAGTGTCTGGTGCCTGTCATATAATACTACAGTAGAGTGTGGTTGGAATTTGGTAGCTTACTGCTAAAAAGAGTATGTTTTGTCAGTCTTAGGATTGCTGTTTTAACATTAATGCTGGTCAGTTGTGACTGAATTCCAAAGGGAGGAGGTTATAATGAGGCATATCTGATCCTCCCTTTCCACCACGGCCTGACGTAGGTTTTCAGGTTTCTTTGGAATTCTCTTGGCAAATAGAAGGTTCTATTCAGTCAGCTAGGAGCTTAGGATTTTATTTTTGGGAGAACCAAGAAAAAGAGAAGACATTAATTATCAACATCAGAAATAAAAGAGGGTCAATACTTCTGATCCCATGGGCATAAAAATGATAAGAGCTAATTAAAAATGATAATATTAATAACTATGGATAACAAATGCCCATAAATTTAACAACAGATGAAACAGGTCAATTGCTAGGAAGATACAAACTACCATAATTCTCATAAGGATTAATAAATACTCTGACTAGGCCTATATCTGTTAAAGAAGTTGAATGAAGAATAATAACCTTTTAAATAAGTAGAAGGAAAGAATGAGAATGAGCCTTAACAAAGATCCTGAGATGCAAGTGAATACAGCTTGGGCAGGACAAATGTCGAGTTCTGTCTGGTTAGAGCAGAGGGGAGACATTAACATTTAAGTTAGGTCTCCATTTGATAACAGCTGCCAATAACCTGTTTCCCCCTCATTGAGTTCTGGAGTTAGAGGGCAAGGGACTCTCTAGCGGGGCCCTTCTCATGGACCAGCAGGAAGGAGTTTGTGCAATAGAATCAGCCTCTTGGTAGTCTGACAAGGGAGAGAAGAAATACTTTGTTCAGGAGCTGAGCTTCAGTGGCATAACACAAATAGGTAAAAATACAAAGCAGTTAGCACTTACAAAGAAGAGTCCATTGAATGGCTTTGGCACTTTGAGAGGGGATTCAGAACAAAGGAGCCTTGGGATGCTGACATGATTTAGAGGATTCGAAAAGTTCAAACTGGGGGTGTGGCAATGGATCTAGAGAACATCTGCAAGCATTAATGTCTTTGCTTCTCATTACAAATTAGTTATAATTCCAAATTAGTGCCAGGTCATTTTTCAATCGTTTTATTCTGTAATTGTTGATCTGTGGGGTTGATGGGTCTGTGGCAAATTTTTCATCACCAGAAATGTAAAATTCAATACCTTAACTTACTTTAGGACTAAAAGAGTGTGTGCTGTTTGTTGTGTGAACATGTGTGCATTTTGGGTGGTAGAGGAGTTATGGGAGTGTTTTTATTTTAACAAAAAAAGACTTTTAGCTGAGGGGCTTTTTAGATTCATGGATCACCGTCAAGTCAAAACAAAGCGATGGAAAATTATCAGACTGGAATTGAGATGTGTTAGCTTGATCACAACATGCTAAATTTTAAGAAATTCTGGACGTAAAGAGTGTGCAACTATGTGGTAGGCAGAATGTCCTCAAGGATCCCCAATCCCTCGCTATTCAATCAAGCACTAATCTAGGGACTGTTGTAGAGAGACTTTGCAGTTGTAAGTTAGGGCTTTAGTCAGTTGACCTTGGGGTTTGGAGGATATCCAGGGGAGCCTGATCTAATTACACAGCCTGTTAAGAGACAGAAGAGCACATAAGAGGAAGTCAGAAATCTTTGAAGCTCAAGAAGGACTCCAAGTGCTATAGCTGGACAGTGATACGAAAAGGAAATGAGATTCAGGTGGCCTCTAGTAGCAGGAAGGGAGCCCAGCACCTAGCAAGAAAATCGGAGCCTCAGTCCTACAATCACAAAGACATGAATTCTGTCTGCGTTTGAATGACCTTGGAAATGAATTCTTCCTTCAGGCTTCCACAGTCGCTCAGCCTGGCTGACACCTGGATTTCAGCCTTGCAATAGCCCGAGCAGAGACCAGCTGAGCTTACCTGGACTTCTGACCTACACAAACAGATAATAAATAGGTATTGTTTTAAGATGTTAGGTTTTGGTAATTTGCTATCAATACAGAAGGGCTGGGCTCTCAGCTAAATCCCAACCCTAACCCTGGAACCGCGGCCCTAAATGAAAACAGCTGGCTCAGTTTTCCCACTCAAATGTTGCGTTTTTGGCATACCACGCCCCTGGCCTATTCCCATAAAACGACTTCAGCTGACAGAGAAACAAAAACAGCTGAGTAGCAGGGATACAAGCAGTTGAGTGATGGGGATACAAGTGTCTGGGCAGTAAGCAGAGAAATAACTGAGGATCAGAGACTACCGACAGACACAGCTAAGCTCAGAAGGTGCGGCTTCTGGGAGTGATCACCTTCTTCCCACGCCATCCTTTTTCCAATTCCCCATTCTGCTGACAACCACTTCTATCAATCAATAAAATCCTCCACATACACTACCCTTCAAACCTTTCATGTGGCTTGATTCTTCCTGGATGCTGGACAAGAACCTCGTGCTGAAAGGGCAGGGGCCTGGATGCTGCTGCAGGCCCCGCACCGAGCCTGCTCCCAGCAGAGAGAAGTGACTGGCTAGCTCTGGCGTTCACTCCAGTCCCCATGCTCGTGCTCGCATGCTCCCTCTCTCAAGGTATGGCCAGTGGTGGGCTTAGCCAAGCCACTCTAGTTCCACCCACAAAAGGGGTCAAGGTCAAGAGAACAATCCCATCTCATCTGGGGGCTTGCCTGGGATTCAAAAAGGGATGAGTTAAAATGCAGAACTGTTGGGTCTGTCTCTTTTCAAAGACCTCTCCCTTCTCTTTTTCCTTTGCATAAAAGGAATGTTGGAAATGTTTCCCTTCACAGAGGTCTAGCCATTCTGAACCAGGGGAGGGATCCAGTGATTAAAGGAGCCCATTTCCAAAGAGCAAGATGCTCTTCCCCCAGGCTCCCCGCCCCCTTATGCAGTTTAAGTTGCTTTCTTCTTTTCTAAGCCAGAGACTTCTCTTCCTACCTTAACAGTGTGCTTATGATAAGGAAACAACAGAGGAACGACCCCTGCTGGCTCTTAGCTGTAAAATTGGCAAGGCCTGTTTGGGACTTAATCTAAATGAAAGCTATGCTCCCCCTGAAACACTTTTTTGCCCCAAACTCGATTTTGAGCTTTAGGATGAGGCCTTGAAAGGAAAGCCAGATCTGAGGGAGCTAAAGTCAGGCAACAGGCACAGGGCTCATTCCTGCTGATTAAACCCCACTTCATGGAAGGAGGCCATGCTCCATGGCATAAATGAGACCCAGTAGTAGGGTTATTGGCAGTAGGGGAGGTAGAGGCATAGGTGAGTGCGGATAATTCCTATTCTCTAGGCCCTCCCTGTTTCGTGGGTACAAGCCACATTGGCACCCATGGGTAGCACCTGTCAAGGTCACTGGGATTTGGGGATAAGGACGGAAAAGAAAAGGGGTGTATGCCTGCTTTCTTTCTACCTCACACCCCGAATCTGTGCTGAAAGAAGGAAGGGAATGAGGGACACCAAATTCCCTGTCTTTCAGAATGGGCAACAAACTTCACCACCTCCAGTTTATACTCAGAAAATGGATCCTGGGACCAGATAGTGCTTTAGAGGACCTACTAAAAGAGACCACGTTTTTCAGACACAAAAAAGAGGCAGAAGTTTTAATGGCCACCATTCAAACCCACAAACTCCAGAATTCCTAAGGTGCACCCGTTAACTGCTGCAGATTTGACAAGAACAGTTATTTCTCTCATAAAGTTTAACCAATCCTATGCAAAGTTCAATCTGTTTCACCAGGGAGAGACAGCTCGGGATGCAATGTTGTTAGTATATTTCGCTTTTTCTTTCTGTAATCTTTGGTACTAGACTCTTTCCTGGTATAGTACATGTTTGATCCATGCATACTTAACCTTGTAAAGCTTGTTTTTCCTCTTGTCAAGAAGCCATCAAGGCTTCAAATGGGCGGAGCCTCAGATAACCGCCCCCTTTTGTTGGGGACCCTTGGGTAGACCTCTGGGTGGAATTTAACTGCTGTTCCCCAAAACAACTCCCCCTTTCAGCAGAAAGTAGCTAAGATTGGTCATCATCCGTATTCTAATAGCAGTTACATGTGCATCTTCAGAGGGAGGAAATGAAACAGAACTGCTGAGCTCCAGGCTAAACCCCACCCTTAAGCCTGGAACTGTGGCCCTAAGTGAAAACAGCTGACACCATTTTTCCACCCAAATGTTGCCTTTTTGACCTGCTATGCCGCTATCCTGTACCCAGAAAAAGACTTTAGCTGGCAGAGCAACAAAAGCAGATGAGCAGTGAGAATATAAGAGGCTGAGCAGCAAGCAGAGAAGCAACTCAGTGTCAGAGACTAAAGACAGACACAGCTAATTTCAGACAGTGCAGCTTCCAGGAAAGATCACCTTCTTCCTGCACCATCCCTTTTACAATTCCCCATCCCATCCCGCTGAGAGTCACTTCCATTGCTCAGTGAAATCCTCCACATACATTTCCCTTCTATCTGTTCCCGTGACCTCATTCTCCCTGAATGCTGGACAAGAACCCGGGTGCCGAGAGGGTAGGAGCTTGGGCACTGCTGTGGGGCCTGCACAGAGCCCGCTCCCACGAGATAGGAGTAATCAGCTGGCTCTTGCAGTCATTCACTCTGGTTGCTACATGCCCTTGTTTGCATGCTCCCTCTCACTTATTATTTTCATGAGGGCCTGAGGCACTCCCATGTATCATAGGGTATTCTTTGGTAATAAGAAGCTAGTGACCTATAACCAGAAAGGCATATTTTTTTCCATTTATTTATTTTATTGCATTTTAGGTTTGAGGGTACATGTGAAGAACATGCAAGATTGTTGCATAGGTACACACGTGGCAGTGTGATTTGCTGCCTTCCTCCCCATCACCTACATCTGGCATCTCTCCCCTTGTTATCTCTCCCAAACTCCCCACCCCCCACCAAATGCCCATCGATGATAGACTGGACAGGGAAAATGTGGCACATATACACCATGGAATATTATGCAGCCATCAAAAATGATGAGTTTGTGTCCTTTGTAGGGAAAGGCATATTTTTAACGAAGTTTCTGGCTCAATGTGGGTTAGCCTAGAGGCTCTTTTCCACGTCTCCCCACTCCAACTAGGATAACAGAGCAGCCATATTCCCAAATTGCCAGTTACTATGGCAGAAGGAAAGAGAGCTCTAGAGAAGATTCTGTATTCTCAGCTACCAATTAAGTGTTCACACTAGGAAGTGACACATCAATTCTGCTCACAAATTCTTGGCCAGACTAGTCACATGGACACACTTACCTAAGAAGCCAGGAAGTTTAGTAGTACCATGTGCTGATCATATGTTATGAATGTCATTAATGATTATTGCATCCTCCAGTTGGAGAGAGAAAGCAGGCACCATTAGTGTCATATAGGAACAGATATCCTGTCTAATCACAGGATAGTTGAAGCTGATCACAAGATATCTCTGACTTTCAGACTGATATCTCTGTTCTGACCCTGTTGAATCAACATTTAGTCTTAGGCCTATGGTGATAATAACAGGAAATGGAAATATAAATTAATAAACTATTGATCAAAAAGTGTCTAAGGCACAAATAATTCCCATTTCATGCTTTTCTTCCAAAATTCCTCCCAAGTTGGGCAAAGGGAGACATTACTTTTTCTCAAGTCTCTTCAGAGTAGGTGTATATAGACTATAAACAGACTTCAAACCCAGCAACTTATCAAATTTTTTGTCATCTCTAGGGCTTCATGGACCTAGTTTTATTTTTATCACTTTGTTATTAAAGAAAGTATACAACATTTTATAAGCTTCAGGGCATATAAAATATCTCTCTTCTTGCCAGTAGGATCCTTCCTCACCCAAGGCATATCCTTCAACATTCATGTGCAGTTTTGGTCTGGTTACTTAATCATTTCCAATAGCAAGAGAACCTTCTTCCAAATTAATCTTATTAAACACATGCAGCAGGCCGGGCACAGTGGCTCATGACTGTAATCCCAGCACTTTGGGAGGTCGAGGTGGGAGGATCACCTGAGGTCAGGAGTTCGAGACCATTCTGGCCAACATGGTGAAAACCTCATCTCTACAAAAATACAAAAATTAGCCAGGCATGATGGCAGCTGCCTGTAATCCCAGCTACTGGGGAGGCTGAGGTGGGAGAATTGCATGAACCCAGGATGCGGAGATTGCAGTAAGCCAAGATCTTGCCACTGCACACCAGCCTGGGCAACAGAGCAAGACCCTGTCTCAAAAAAAAATCCCCCAAACAAACAAAAAAACACATGCAGCAAGTCTGTAGGACTGACACATTTCAGGGATAGATTCTCTTATTTTTGGCGCATACATACACAAATTAATGCCTACTTAGACATTTCTCGATGGAAATTTTATTTCAGATGTTTAATAACGGTACATTTATGTGAACGAAAGGCACTAAGTGTAGGGTAACTTTGTGCCACTAGAAATTTTTATAAATCCTTTGAAGTAAACTTCACATCTTTTATCAATACGTGTTGTATTTTGGGTGTTTCCTTCTAACCATATTTCTACCCTGGAATGCTATTTTGAATATGCCATCCAATATATAAAACATTTTATCTGGGTCTGTATTGTATGTGAATTTTATAAGTATATGAGGTATGCCATGACTCAAGTTGTGGTTTCCATTAAAGAAGGGCACAGAGCCCTGCGGCCTATCAACAGAATACTTGTCATTAGAAAGTGAAATGCCATGGGACATGGTGGCTCATGCCTGTAATCCCAGCACTTTGGGAGGCTGAGGTGGGTGGATCGCCTGAGGTCAGGAGTTCAAGACTAGCCTGGCCAACATGGAGAAATGCCATCTCTACTAAAAATACAAAATTAGCCAGGTGTGGTGGCACATGCCTATAATTCCTGCTACTGGGGAGGCTGAGGCAGAAGAATCTCTTGAACCTGGGAGGTGTATGTTGCGGTGAGCCGAGATTATGCCATTGTACTCCAGCCTGGGCAACAAGAGTGAAACTCAGTCTCAAAAAAATGAGAGAGAGAGAGAGAGTGAAATGCCATTTGGATGTGGCTGTTTTGGTATTTATAGCCCCTTGGATTTGTCTTATCATCAAGCCAGGGTTTCTTCGTCATATCCCTAAAACTGTTTGGAATCATCATGGAAAATTAGTAGACCTAAAATAGAATTTTGCTCAATGCTTTGCTATTGATTTATTCATTTTCATGCCCTCGATCTGTTGGCCTGAGTCAATGTTATTTATTTGTTAGCAATGATATAATCGCAACAAATAGGAATTTGCAACTGCCTGAAATGGCAGATGCTCAGCTAACGTCAAATAAATAGAAAACCACATCCAAACATTCATAACTAGTGATGGGGATGCAGAGACCTCTCCGAGATGTGGTTTAAGTGTGCTTAAGCTGTGTCTCTAGATTTGTGAAAACATTGCCTGGGTGCCAAATGACCAGTAGTGAGGCAGTTATTTCTTAAAGAATGTCTGCCTCAATCATTGTATTTTCATTTTATTCCAACTAGAATTCAGAATCTGATTCTCTGACTCTAGGATAAACATACATGTTCCTACACACATTGAAAATACAACCATGAAGTTTTAATATCTGCACTGAGCAAAGGTTATTGCAATAGCATAATGTCAAGTTTATATATGAAACAAACACTTTTCTATAGGTACTCTAGTCCTTAGCAGCCAAGACCTAAATAAATCTCTCCTGTCTTCCTGTCTTCTGCCAAGAAAAAAAATAAAATAAAAGCCAAAATAGACTAAAGGGATCTAATTAAACCCCAGAGCTTCTACACAGCAAAAGGAAAAATCATTAGAGTGAACCAGCAGCCAACAGAATGGGAAGAGGTTTTGCAATCTACCCATCTGAAAAACGGCTAATATCCAGAACCTACAAAGAACTAAAACAGATTTACAAGAAAAAAACAAACAAACCCATTCAAAAGTGGGCAAAGGATATGAACAGACACTTTTCAAAAGAAGACATATACGAGGCCAACAAACATATTAAAAAATGCTCATCATCCCTAGTCATTAGAGAAGTGCAAATCAAAACCACATTGAGATATCATCTCATGCCAGTTAGAACGGCGATTATCAAAAAATCTGGAGACAACAGATGCTGGAGAGTATGTGGAGAAATATGAATGCCCATACACTGTTGATGGGAGTGTAAATTAGTTCAACCATTGTAGAAGACAGTATGGCGATTCCTCAAGGATCTAGAAATAGAAATTCCATTTAACCCAGCAATACCATTACTGGGTATATATCCAAAGGATTATAAATCATTCTATTATAAAGACACATGTACACGTATGTTCATTGTGGCAATGTTTACAATAGCAAAGACCTGGAACCAACCCAAATGCCCATCAATGATAGACTGGACAAGGAAAATTGGCACATATACACCATGGAATACTATGCAGCCATAAAAAGCGATGAGTTTGTGTCCTTTGTAGGGACATGGATGAATCTGGAAACCATCATTCTCAGCAAACTGACACAAGAACAGAATATTAAACACTGCATGTTCTCACTCATAAGCAGGTGTTGAACAATGAGAACACATGGACACAAGGAGTGGAGCATCACACACTGGGGTCCATTGGAGGAGGCTAGGGGAGAGACAGTGGTGGGTAGGGAAGTTTGGGAGGGATAACATGGGGAGAAATGACAGACATAGGTGACGGCGTATGGAGGCAGCAAACTACCTTGCCATGTAAGTACCTATGCAACAACCCTGCATGATTTGCATTTGTACCCTAGAACCTAAAGTACAATAAAAAAAAAGAGATTCCTCATCTCTTTTGAAAAAAATAGTGTGAATTTAAATGATACAGACAAGCACTTGAAGCTCGTTCTATGTGCTTATCTTATTCTTTCTACAAATTGTTAGCAACAAACTTTCTATTTTAAAAATCAGTTTTTGACTTAAAATGCACATCTTTATGTTGATCCCTGTTGGCATTTCAAGTATTTACTTGTTCCCATATGTCAAGCCTGGCATGATATTTTGAATATACAATTTAACACATAAAACATTTTATCTGGCTCTGTATTATGTGTGAAATTGATAAGCATACATAGTATGCTTTCACTCAAGTTGTGGTTGAGATTACAGAACGCCGCAGAGCCTTGTGGCACATCACCAAAATACTCCTGGTGAAACATCCCTTTGGGGTAGCTGTTTTGGTATTTATAACCCCAGGTATTTGCATTAACAACTCCTCAATGTTTCTCCATCATATCATCAAGGCTATTGCAAGTCATCATTGGAAAACAAACAAAAAAAAAGCTGTTAAACAGAATCCTGTTCAATGCTTTGTTATGTATTTCTTCATTTTAAGCCTCCCTTACCTGTAGACCTGAGTCAGTGTTATGTATTCTGTATGTAGAAGCAGTGTATATTCAAAAAATTTCTTTTTTTCTTGGGACAAGCCTGAATTTCATCATCTATCAAATGAAAACACTAATACACATGAACACGAAGATAAATCAGTCAAGTATATTAAAAGCCTCAAGAAGAAAAAAGCACAGGTCATACTAGTGATTCGTGTATAACAACCTCATTTCTTATTTTATTGCTCTTCCCTTCGCCCCCATCAATGCCATAAACTCCGTAATCCTTTGTCTGCAATGTCATCAGCAGATCTGGACATCATAAATACAGGTATTCATAATTAAGCTAAACTAATACAGACATTTCCTTTTTCCAAACCAACCCATGAGATATTTTGTATTTATCTTTATTTTTAAATATACATAAAGTAAAATTAACTCTATGGTGGATAGCTCTATGGGCTTTGATAAATGCACAATCATGTATGAACCACCACATTTCAGATACAGAATAACTTCTTTTCTTTTCTTTTTTTGAGATGGAGTCTCGCTCTGTTGCCCAGGCTGGAGTACAGTGGCATGATCTCTGCTCACTGTAACCTCTGCCTCCCTGGTTCAAGCGATTCTTCTGCCTCAGCCTCCCAAGTAGCACCACTTCTGGCTAATTTTTGTATTTTTAGTAGAGACATAGTTTCTCCATGTTGGTTAAGTTGGTCTCAAACTTCTGACCTCAGGTGATCTGCCTGCCTCAGCCTCCCAGTGTGCTGGGATTATGGGCATAAGTCACCACACCTGGCCTGAGATACAGAGTAGTTTCATATAATTTTCTCTTGTTGTCCTTTCACAGTCAGATGTTCCCCCATCCCAAATCCTGGAAAAAACTGACCTATTCTATGTTCATATAATTTTGCCTTTTCCATAATATCATAGAAATGTTGTGTGAATGTAAGTTTACATTTATCTTAGGTGCATAGTTCAAGGTCATGTGGTCAGCGTATGCTTAACTTTAAACAAAACTTCCATATTGTTGACCTAAGTGGTTGTACCATTTTGCAATGTCACCAGCAATGTATGAGGCTTCCAGTTGTTTTGTATGCTCATCAGTACTGTGTAATGTCCGATATGCGTGTGTGTGTAAGTGTCATTTTTGTTATTTTAATAGGCCATCTCATTATGGTTTTCATTTGAATTTGTAATAATGTTGAGTATGTTTTTCTGTGCCCATTTGCCATGCATAGAGCTTCTTTAATAAAATACCTGTTGCAGTGTTTTGCTTATTTTCTAATCAGAATTTTTATTGCGTTTTCAAAAATTCTTTGTGTATTCTGGATACAAGTCCTTTGTCAATTATGACTTTAAAATATTTTCTTCTGGTCTATGACTTGTCTCTCATTTACATAGCACAAGTTCTAAATTTGGGGCAAGTTCAATTTGTCATTTTTTAAAAGTGTTATGCATAATTCTTTGGAGTTACATAAAACTCTTTGACTAATTCAAGTAACAAATACTTTATCCTTTTTTTTCTAGAAGTTTTACAGTCTTATAGATTACCTTTAGGTTTAGGAAGATTTATGACTCATTTTAAGTTAATTTTTTTATAAGATCTGAATAATAGTTTAAAGGGATTTTTGGCAATCATTGTGTAATTCTCCACCACCATGTACTGGAAAGGCTATCCTTTTTACATTGAATTATTTTCACACCTTTGTCAAAAAACAGTAGACTGCATTAATATGAACATATTTCTTGACTCTATTCTGTTTACTCAGTCTTCGTGTCTATTTTTCACAAACTTCCTACTATCCTGATTACTATAGTTTTATAACAAGATTTCAAGTGAGGTGGTATGAGTTCTTTTTATTTTGAATAAAAAAATTTCCTTCCTCAATAAATTTTTAAATGTTTGCTATAACTACAAAAAAAAAAAAAGCCAGAATTTTTATTGCTGTTGCATTGGATCTTTAGATTTCACTAATTATACTGACCAAAGGCATTGTGTACGGAGCTATAACCTCACTGGCCCTTGCTTTTCTGTTTTCACAAACAATCAGCAATAGGCCTTCTCCCTCAACCCCTTCTTCACCTGCCTGCTGTTTTCATCTCCCAATATTCATTAGAACATAGTGAGTAAAAGACTTCTGTGGTCCTGTAGCTCAGGGCAGAGGAACCATAAGGGGCAGAAAAGTGAAGTGAAATGCAACTTTGTAATCTCTATGGATAGCTTATGACCGATCCAGCTGAAATACTCTGTAATATGCCCATCTAAATCTATACAAACCCTAACTAACCTGAACACATATTCAATAGTAATTTCCTCAAGTTAACAAAGTTTAGCAGGTAGCTGTGTTTAAAGTTCAGCTTTCTGCATCCAGTGATGCATCCCACACTATCTGCAACATCAGATCATCACTCCAGAGGGTTGTAGCTTTGATATTTAGATTTACAATGCCTTGAAGTAGCTCCAGCTCTTTCCTTTGGGCTCATAATCACCATGCCTGACGGATAAAATATCAAAAGTAACAGGAATATGTTTCGGTCCAGCATTAAAATGTAGTAAGCCCCTTATAGAGAAACAATTCAAGTTGCTACCTTTAATTTAAAAACTCCATAAAATGCAAACCAAGACAATTATAACAGAAGACTAATAGCTACACTATTTTTAGTCCAGGCCCCTTAAGTCACTCTGCTTACAAGCCCTACACAACAGGCAGTTACCTTGGCCAGTTCTGCACTGCTGCAGCTGTAGCCCTGGGCCTCATCTCACATTTCTTTCTGAAACAGCTGTATTTTTCTTTTCAGACTCTCTGGAGGTGAAGTGCACCAGAGATTTGTTTACTCTCCTTGCTCATTACCCACCTAACAAAGGAGCATCTTCAAATTTGACCTAGGGAACAGCCACGGAATTTAACATTGCACGAAACGAGAAAGGGATGGTGGAAAACAGGGATATTTATCCTTGAGAAGTGCATACGGTGTTTGAAAGGAAGCTATGAGTTGTGAAGTGAAGGAAGGGCGGGGGAAGGGGAATAGGCCACTCAGAGGCTTCCGTGGGTCACATGACCTTCTGATTTGCCGTGATTTGTCCTATGTCTTTAAATGAGCCTTGCAGATCCAGAAATTAAATTTTATTAGCAAACTCAGATGAATAAGGCTGTGGCTAACAGATGAAACATATTCTATGTATAATGGCAGAGAGGGAGGTTTTCCAATATTTTTGTGTATATGTGTGCCTTTTCTTCAGGGCATCATCTTCCTGGTAGCAATGTGTTTCACCAGCATTTCCATCATGAGAAACTGCTGTTAACCCTAAAATTTGAGCAGGAGGGAGCAAACAAATTAAACGTGAGTTGAAATGCAAGACTATTTGTACCTCAATATGCTGCCAAACAAATATACAAGAAGCACCAGAGACAGTAAAAGAGGTAAGCTGGAAAATATTTTTTGGTAAAAAATAAGGACATGGGAAAAATTAATAAATTAAACTGATTAAAACAGTCATCATCCAGCTCTGGAATTGGCCTGTTTTAACTAATTGTATGCAATCCATTTACAGTGAATTCTAGTTAATGCCTAAATTCTCAAACCATAATTAGTGTGAACCTTATAACTGCAATTAAGTGACTAATTTAATTGCTAAATTTGCTATTATATTTTCTTTTTGTGCGGCTTGAGTTTAAATTATTAATAACACTCTGCCATTTGTTTGACATACTTCCCTTTTTAGGAGCAAATGTGCTCTGGTTTTCATAAGGGCAAATTAAGTTAGACTTTTAGATGTTGTATCAGTTTATTTCATAATATTTTGAACTCTTGGTGTCCCAAATCTTATTTCACTGGACATAATTTTATTTCTCTTTTTCTGTGGATTTACACGGAAAACAAAGTATGTATTGAACCTTAAAATCCAGTGTATAAAGGGTCATTGGTTATCCAGGAAGACTTTTACATCTTTCTATCTTTGCAATTACTTTTTCTCCCCCAAATATTTTTTAAAATGTTAGTTAGCCATGTGTGACCCCATGGAGTCTTCATGCCTCAAGAACCATGTATAACCCCACTTTTTCTCGGCCTCAGGAAGGTGTATAAGGTAGTGCTCAGTGCTCATTTGGATGACAGTGAGAGGAAGTTTGCAAGGCTGGGGCTGGTGAAGAGAAGGAATTAGCAGACCGGGGCCAGAATCTATTGCCTTTACCTGTAAGGAACAAAAGGAAAATTTAAAAAACTGAAACCAGGACTCAGAAGAACCTCTCTTACATGGTACTGAAGTCAGAATTTAGTGCAAAAAAAAATTAAGAATTGGGGATTAATGCTACACCCACAGAGTCCAACTGAAAAATCTTTAAGATTGCCAGAAGCTGTCTCCACATGACATCAAACAGCTGTTTAAAAATTAACCTTTGAAATTGATATCTCCAAATGACTTTATTATTGACTAAATACAATTTTAAAAAAAATATTTTTGGTTTTCGCAGCTTAGTTAAAACAAACACTCACACACACACACACACACCACACACATACACACACACACACACACACACACACACACAGAGAGAGAGAGAGAGAGAGACAGAGACAGAGAGACAGAGAGAGAGAGAGACATAAACACAAAGATTTTTGTGACTTTTTGTGACTGTCTTTTTCTGACTTTTTAATTCCCAATTCTAAACACTCTGTGCTGAGTATACCAATCAGGTCTGTTGATAACTAAATACTTGGGGTATATAATTAGACATATATGGAAATACATGAATATGTAAACACACACACATTTTTAAAAAGTCATGTCTTTTGCCTGATTTGTAGAAAATTCCAGAAAGACGCCTTTTTCGATAGTAATAAAAGATAAAATCAAAGTGGTTTATTTAAATGAATCTATGAAGCATAAATCCTAAACTGCTTCACACTAGACTTCCTGAGTAGCAAGGTGGTGTAACTAATAAGCTATCAATGGGAATTATGAAAAAATGACCTATAGCAGTAGAAATTATGGGGAAGACTCTAATCCATCCCTCAGCAACCTTATAAGTAAATGTCATGTTTGACAAAGTACTTCATGTTGAGAAACACCATCTGTGCGGAATATTAGCGACGAGGAGGAGATGCCATGCTTGATAAAGCTAGCAATGCCGATGCCCATCAGAAGGGCCAGCTAATATTTTAAAAGCTCAGGGAAAAGAGATTCAGGAGAAGAAAATGATGAGTTTGAAGAAAACACCTGAGGCTACTGCTAATGGAAACAAGCACATGAGAATCATTCTGTGTAAAAAGTTTCTTATTCAAAAGAGTTATTTGTACTTCTGTTAGGATACTGTACCTCCTAATATTTAATATTTTCTTTCTGCTTTCAGCTAACATCTTTATTTGCTTTTTGACACTCATTAAATGTTGTTTCCTCACACAGACAAATATATATATCAGCACAGAAAATTTTTAAAATTGGAAGCTAACAGGCTTCATTTCTTCCTTCTGAATGCCCTATTCAATTCGATAAATATACTTAGTGGATCTTTTCTGAGACAGCTCCTGTGCTTATTATTACAGGCTTCTATGGATTAAATGTTTGCCTCCTTCAAGACTCATGTTAAAATTTAATCCACATTGTGACAGTATTAAAACATGGGACTTTTAAGAGGTGACTGGGCCATGAGGACTCTGTCCTTCTAAATGGATTTCTGCCCTTATCTACTTGGGGGGTCAGTTAGTAATTGTTATTGTGGGAGTAGGTTCACCTTCTCTTGCATGCCCCCCTCACCTTCCTTTGCTGTCTTGTTCTCCTTCATTCTTCCTCTTTCTCACTCTATTTTTACCCTTTGGATATGTGATACCTTCTGCTATGTTATGATGCAGCAAGAAGGTCATTACCAGATGTTGGTAGCTTGTTATTGGAGTTTCCAGCCCCCAGAACTGTGAGTCAGTAGATTGGTGTTTACTATAAATTACAGTCTGTAGTATTCTATTACAGCTGTACAAAATGAACTAAGACACAGGCACATACTTGCACTCAGGGAGCTCACTATCTACTACGGATGTGCACAGAAAACAAAACCTCATTGCATTCTAGTGTAAATTTCCACATTATGTAATGTCTGTACAGAAAGCCATGGTGATTAGTATGTTAAGAAGACCTCACAAGAGCTGTTCTGTGAAGGATGACTGGAGTATGAGTTTAGATAGAAATATGAATGATGCATAAACATTATAAAGAAATTGACATGTCTATATTTATTTCACTGAAATCACAGTCTAGACAAATTTTCCTAAACACCTTCATCAATGATATTTTTATGCCTATAGTTATTCACAAAACAAAAATGTTAATAGTCAGCCTTCCCACTTAATTACAAATTCCATGTTGATTCATCATTTTGTCCTTATTACTTACAAAGAATCCACTAAATTCAAAATCATTTAACTGACAGGCTGTTCCAGAAGGCCCTTGGTTATTGTTCTCTTCACATGTCTCCTGATATTCACCTTATAATTAATTATATTTACTTTACTAAAGAAAAAACGTGAAAAACACAAACTATGTCTCTTAAGAAAGTTGCACTAGACCTGTCTCTCTTTTATTGAAGTACACATTGAAGAACATGAAACTTAAAAGCCTGCACAGTTTTTCTAAGAAGATTTGCTTTAATGAGTATTTTTTCTCTGTTTACTGGGTCTATGAAGATGGACAGGAACGTACCCATTTAAGTGGCCTCAAGTGGCTTAATGTAGCACTGAGTAGAACTTAACAAAGCAAATTGTTTCTACCCAAAGTGGCTTGAGATGGCCTTTGAATGCTGTGCTTTGAAGCCTTTCTTCAATGTGAAAGAAACTTCTGTTTTCTATTTCTCTCTGAAACTTGTAGGCAAGAACTTCTCAGACTTTTGGTAAACAAAACAAAACCCTCTGGAAGCAAAGGCTAAAATACGTCAATGGAAGTGTCAGAGGAATTTAAACCAGAGCAGCTCCATCTTGAATAGGGGCTTAAGTAACACTGAGACCTACTGGGCTGCATTACCAGGAGGTTAAGCATTCTAAGTTATAGGATGAGATAGGAGGTCAGCACAAGATACAGATTATGAAGACCTTGCTGATAAAACAGGTTGCAGTAAAGAAGCCAGACAAAACCCATCAAAACCAGGATGGTGACAAGAGTGACCTCTGGTCATCCTCACAGCTTATTATATGCTAATTATAATGGATTTGCATGCTAGAAGACACTCCCAACAGCACCATGACAGTTTATAAACACCATGGCAACGTCAGGCAATTACGCTATATGTCTAAAAAGGGGAGGAACACTTTATATGTCTAAAAGGGACAAACCCTCAGCTCTGGGAATTGCCCACCCCTTTCCCTGAAAACTCATGAATAATCCACTCCTTGTTTAACATATGATCAAGAAATAACTGCAAGTACTCTTAGGCCAGTAGTTCAAGCTGCTACTCTGCCTATAGAGTGGTCATTATTTTATTGCTTTACTTAGTTAATAAACTTGCTTTCAGTTTACTCTGTGGACTCACCCTGAATTCTTTCTTGTGTGAGATCCAAGAGCCCTCTCTTGGGGTCTGGATCAGAACCCCTCTTTGGTAATAGATGACTGGATTTACTGTGGATACTATCTGATTATTATTTAATATCATTTGATTAAAGGGCAAAGGGAAATGCACCCAACCTCAGACTGAAACCTCATCTGCCATAAAATTCCCCTGCATTTCTTGTTTCAAGAGAATCAGAATTAAAGTTGGTCAAGATTTTGGTCAGCACTTAAAACTATGAGTAACTACACAGGGCTTAGTAAATAAGGAAACTATCATAGAGGTAGTCAGTCCTATTTGCCAGATGTTTTCTGCATGTCAGACAACGTGTGGGCCTTGGAGACATAGAATTTACCCTCTTGGAGCTCCATTCAGTTATGTGAGAAATTGCGAGAACCGTACTGGATTGAGAAGTGTATGTGCTAGATCAAAAACACTGGTAAGGTGTCAATAATGTATACAAAATATAATTAGATACATAACTAGTAGAAAAAATGCAATCATAATGTCCCAGACTTTGTAGCTATGTTGTACTGAAAAATAATTCTCTGGAATTAGGAAGAAAAATAAATCACCTGCTACATATGTTATCACAGATGGCTTAATTAAAACTAAAGTTGGATATCTACTGTAATTCAACATAAGACCAAATTTACTAATTTGAAGACACACACGCTGACAGCAATGTTAAGCTTTATCTTTTAATACATTATTTAAAAGACAGAGTCTATAAAAGTGTTACTAATGTATATATGTCGATTCAAAATAGGATACAGATATATTCAGGCTTACATCATTATATTACACTGTGCTTTAGTGCATTTCAGATATTGTGGGGTTTTTTTTTGTTTGTTTTGTTTCTTCAAATTGAAGGTGGTGACAAGCTTGAATCAAGGACGTCTACTATTGCCACTCTTCCAACAGCAAGTGTTCACTTCATATCTCTGTGTCAGCATTTTTTAGAAATAAAGTATTTTTTTTTTCGAGATGGAATCTTACTCTGTTGCCCCGGCTAGAGTGCAGAGGCATGACCTTGGCTCACTGCAACCTCTGCCTCCGGGTTCAAGCAATTCTCCTGCCTCAGCCTCCTGTGTAGCTGGGCTTACAGGTGCCCACCACCACCCCTGGCTAATTTTTGTATTTTTAGTAGAGACAGGGTTTCATCATGTTGGCCAGGCTGGTCTCGAACTCCTCACCTCTTTATTTGCCCGCCTCAGCCTCCCAGAGTGCTGGGATTACAGGTGTGAGCCAGCAGGCCTGGTGAGTATTTTTAAATTAATGTTTGTATGTCCATTGTTTTTTAGATACAATACTATATTGCACACTTTATAGTATTGTATAAATATAATGCCTATACGCACTGGGAAACCAAAAAATTTGTGACTTGCTTATTGTGATATTCACTTTATTGCAACGGTTTGCAATAAACCCACAAAATCTAACATGATACTGGAGAGGATAAAAAATTGGACACTTTGTATTATAGTTATTTCGGTATTAGAGAAAAATGTTTTCAGTGCCAGCAGTCTTGTGGTTGGAATCCATCTCATTCACTTGCTAGTTAGATAAGACATCTAACTACCTAGTTTACTGACTTCTTGTGATTAGAACAGTACACTGTAACAGTAGATTGTCAATAAAACTTGCAATAATTAAACTTCCTAAACGAGTTTTTGCACGCCTTGCTCATCATTTTCTAACAGCATCCCTCTGTTTTTATTACTTTTTTTTTTTCTTTGCTATTCCTTTCCCACTTTGAATGCTCTTCTGAAGCAAATAGTGGTTAGACCATGGTGATCTTAAGTGTCACTGCTAGGCCAGTGTTCAGTGTTGTACCCCGAAGCAGCCAGTAAGAGAAGTGGAGGCATCTATTTTTGGTTCAGCATTGAATACACAAGGGACTTGTCAAGCTGAAAGAGGCTTAAAGTGCCTCCTTCACATCTCACAAAGTTTATTGATCCACTGAAAGGTGTGGCTCACAAGGAGAACTGAAACACAGACAACTGGGATGGAAGAGAGAAAGAGGCATAGAGCCACAGTCCCATAGAGCTATCCCATCGAACAGAAGAACAGGAAGTGACATTATGCAAAGCATATGTGACGAAACAGGTACACAGCCAAAAATTAGTTAAGTCTCATTGTTCTGAGGTTGCAAATGAGAAAAACTAAAACCTTTAAGTTGTAAGTAGTAGGAACTAGGGAGAACGAAATGGACATATAACATGTCCAAAATATATTAACAATGCATCCTCAAAAAGGTATGTTGCTACGTACTTATTCTATGTGAGATTATTACACATTATATGCTGTCTCTGAATCCACTCTTCATGATTTCTTGCTTTTCCATTCTTTGCCTAAGTTTCGGTAGTGCTCATTCTGTGGCTTATTTTTTCAGAACATTTTTAAATTTTGAGGATTAGTCTAATGAACTCAATCAACGTCTAATTATTATCTAACCAGCTTTTGGGGAATATCTTTAAGAAAACCTTCCAAATGTGGAAGAAAAATCAACAGTTTAAATGCTATCCTGTCATCTCTCAGCTTTCATTGTTTCTTCTGAGGAATTAGCTGTCATTTCATTGTTGCTTTTAAGGACATCTATCTATTCTTCTCTAGATACTTTTAAGGTTTTCACTTTCTCATTGGCTGTCTCTTATTTTTTTATCACGTGACAAAAGTTGCACTTATTTATTTTGTGCGTATCTATCCCATTGTCTCCAGTAGCCCTTCTTGATATCTTTTATTAACTTTTAAAAATTATTAACCATCGTCTTTTCAAATATTGTTTTTTTTCTTATCTCCTTTCTCTCTACTCTCTTCTTGATAACCCAATTATATATGCCTTTAAGATATGTTCATACTCTCCCTATGCATTTTCCACTTTTTTCCTCAGTGTTTCAGTCTTGATTTTTTCTTGTCAATCTATTTTTGCTCACGAATCCTCTATCCCATAATGCTCCATCTGCAGCTGTACCCACCTAATGCAATACTTATTTCAACAATCCTAAGATTGTCATTTGTTCACTTTGTATAAATTACAATTTTTTTAGCCATCTTTCCATCTATTTTCTTATCATATTAATTGTGGTTATTTTAACATCATGTCTGATAACTCCGATTTCTGGGTCACCTGTGAATCTGTATCTGTTGTCTATTTTTTTCTTTTGGTTCTGTTGTTTAGTATGGCTGTTTCCTTTGTTTGTTTGCCTACTTATTTGTTTAGTAAATATTGGGCATAAAAAATTGTAGAGTTTCCAATAAATTTGTATCTTCTGGCAGGCAGTTTGAGAGGAAGCACACCATATAAATTCCATTAAGGCTTGCTCTGTGTAGACATAGGATATCAGTCTTTACATTACTGAGGAACTTTCTATTTCTCCTTACCCTTGGAATGTGTGATCCCAGGGAGTTAAATCCCAGCATTACCACACATCTTCTTCTTATCTTCTTTTTATGTTTGTGGAAATGGGGAAAGTAAAATCAAGTACAGTTTTTACATATGTCTAGAATGGAAAAAGTATAACATGTTTCAAACAATGTGCCTTAAATTGATAGGCTCATTGCTTATAATTTTGCTTTGTCAAAACTTGGGTCTCACTTTCATTATGTGAACAGTTGGTATCTAGAAAAAATATATATTAAAGAAAACACTTTTCACCCTGCAAGATATATAAATTAGAAGTCTATGCCCTGGGGATGAGGCCTCCTAGATGTTATGGAAGGGTTCTATCCAACAGAATGATCACAATATGTACTCTCATTGCATCAGAAAGGCTTTCTTATTTTTCTTCCATAAGACCATTTGTATGTATGTATTAAAAACAAATTGTAAAACCAGATGTAAAATCAGTTTCACATATGGATTCTATCTTTAAGTATCTCTCTCTCCCTCCAAACACCAGAATAATAAACTACATCAAATAACAACAAAACTAATGTTTGTCTTTTCTTTGATTATACATAGTTGCCTCTATATCTTGACTAGAGCTTCCAGGCTGATATAAACACTATTGAAATAATCATACTTCTTGCCGTATTCCTAAATTTGATGAAAATCCCCTGGGTGTTCTGCTTTCAATTATGAGGTTGGTTCAAGATAGATAATCTTTATTACATAAAAAAATATATTCTTCTGAAACTAGCTTTCAGCTTTTATCAGAAAGTGTTGCTGCACTTTTTCACATGATTGCTGTTGTCTACAATATAAACATACATCCTCTTCCTTCCATATGGTGGTTTAGTTATAGAAATAAATTTCCTAACATTAAATTAACTTGTAAATATTGCTTTTTAACAACTGAATTATAATTTTAATATACTATTGGATTATATGTGTTGTAATTTATCTAAAATCATTATCTCTATACTTCTGTGATCACTCTATAGGCTTTTTTTTGAAAAATAATTTCATAAGTAAATTATACAAATTCTATAATTATATAATTATAGAATTTTTACAGTTCGTTCTCTAGGAAAAACTGTTTGCAGTATTTGAATGTATTCACACAAAAATCTGGCAGAATATATCATATAATAAAAATTGATATTTTATATTTTAATTCTTTAGTATTTTAAGAATATGGTATATAGTTATTTATATACTTATGTTTTCTACTTGTGATAAATGTTCCTATTTTTTTAGTGACACAAACACATCTCAAATCTTAGAAATGTCTGGCTCCCAATAAACTCTGTGTAAGTCTCTGATACTTAAATCCTGGCTCCATCACATACTTAGCTTTAGCATCTGGGCATATTGATCAGCTCCTTTAAGCCCCAGTTTTTTAAATCATTAAAATAGGAAACAAATGATGTAATTATATCATATGACTGTTTAGGGATTATATAACATAATAAATGTAAAGTCTTAGCAAGGACTAGCACCTGGTGAGCATTGAGGAACTGCTACCAGCTTGACCAACAGTCACCACTGCTCAAAGAGGAAGGCCTGAGTCCATTTCCTTTGTTGGAATCTTCCAAGCAAACAATTCATGTCAGTGTCTATATCTCTACCTTTGACATTCATTAAAAAAAATATTTACCGATGGCATATTATGCACATGGTACTATTCAAGGCACTGTAGGTATGGAATTGATAAAATAGACAAAAAAAAAAAAAACATTTTCATAGAGCTTCTATTCTACTCATCATCCCTCCGCACCAATTACTGTATCTTTGTTCATTATCTGCTGGTGACCTGCTCCTTTTTATCATGCTTCAAGTATTTTTTTTTACAAAGATTATATTAATTTTCAGAAGCAATTCACAATATGGCATTGATTTTTTTGGTGCCTTTTCTGAAAGCCATGTCCAGCTTGTATTCTTGAAAGTTTGAAGGAAGGATTTGAAGGCTCTGATCAGAGCTGTGAATTAGGAAATCTGCTTTGATAGCAGTGAACACACAGAATAAGGAAGCTAGGCAGAGTGAAGGCAGCCTGACTGGGAACTGGCATGATGGTGTGAAAATGAAGGGAAGGACGAATCAAAAAGGAAAGATGTGTAGATGAGATGCTGACAGAACAAGTTTTGACAAAATATTATACGCCATGATGGGGAAGGGAAAATACAATTTTAAAAGGTGACTTCATGAATTTTAACCTAAATAATAGAGAATGTACAAGTGCCATTAACTAGAATCAGAAATATAAGAACTAGAACTAATTTTGGATGGTGAGATGATTTTGTGTGCTGACCTTCAAGTGTTAAAATAGTACCCAGGGAGATAATAAGCTGTCAATAATTTGTTAATAGCTCTACAGCCGGTGACTAAAGCTGTTCCTGGCATGGGAAGTATGCATAAACTGACTGAATAACAGTTTGTAATGACTTAAAATACAAAAATAGATTAAAATGCTATTTGTCTTTCAAAATTTATGTTTGCCATCAAAGGGATTTATTAAAAAAACTTGAAAAGTAATTCTTAAATTTAATTAATAAACAAATACCCTCAGAAAGCCAGTTTTTTAAAACAGCAGTGAGGGGAACTTGCCTTATCAGATTTCAAAGCACTCTATAATTTTATAATAAATAAAACATAGTCATTCAGGAATGAGCTTTACCATCCAAGCACTCAGAAAATGATTCATTATTATGGAATAAGTGGGAAATAAATTGTGTGTGTGAATGTGTGTGTGTAAACATTTATGATTTAAATATGTACATCTAATATGAATCAATAAAAATTTGTTTTAAAAAATATCATTTCAAACTGATCAGAAAAACAAGGACTTTCTGCAGGATGCATGAGGTTCTCCTTTTAATGAGGGCAAGGAAAGAAGGGTGAGGAGTTCCTCTATTTCATATTACACTAAATGAATTCCAGGCGTATTACAAAGCTAAACATGAAAAAGACAGGTATGGAAATAAAAAGCAAAAAAGTGGAGTACCCTCATTCTCCCCACCCCCCACAAAAAAACAGCAAATAGACAGTTATCCATGAATAGTAGCCTTGGGAGAACTCAAGGGTCCATTTCAGAAACTGCAGCAACGGCAGGGAGCAGAGGCTGACGCCTGTAATCCCAAAATTTTGGGAGGCTGAAGCTGGTGGGTCACCCGAGGTCAGGGGCTCAAGGCTAGCCTGGCCAACATGGTGAAACCCTGTCTCTACTAAAAATACAAAAATCAGCTGACATGGTGGCATGCACATGCCTTTAGTCCCAGCTACTCAGGAGGCTGAGGCAGGAGAACGGCTTGAACCCAGGAGGCAGAAGTTGCAGTGAGCAGAGATTGAGCCACTGCACTCCAGCCTGGGCGACTGAGTGGGACTCTGTCTCAAAACAAAACAAAACCTGAGGCAACACGTGGCATTGTTGGTGCAAAAACCAGAGAGCAACCACACAGAAGGGATCGCTGGAGAGATGGACACACCTGAGATGCTTGATCACTAGTATAAGAGCAAAACGGCGGAAGCCTCAGCCATGAACCACACAGGAAAGAGACTCCTTGTGCACTATTGGTGGGAATGTAAATTGTTATAGTCGTTATGGCAAATCATATGAAAGTTCCTCAAAAAATTAAAAATAGAATTACCATATGAGCCAACCATTTCACTTCTGGGTATATATTGAAGGAAAATGAAATCAATATGTCAAAGAGATGTGTGTTCTTCCATGTTCACTGTAGCATTCTTCACAATACCCACAGAATGGAATCAACACATAGTGGAATTTGTAGTATAATCTTATAGTGAAACATGTGCATGCATATGTGCTTCTCCAATGGTGTGCTTGTGCTGGTGAGTCAAGGTATATGTATATGTATACCTACTGAAAAACATCTAGAAAGATATTCAAGGAAATGAAAGCAGTGGCTATTTCAAGTAAAAAGAGAGGAAGGCTGGGAAGAGTATGAAAAGACCGCACTTTATGCTTCATATATGTGTACTTCTTATCCTCTAAAAAGACCATGTATCATTTTTAGAATAAAAATGATGGATATAAAAGTGAATGAGTGAAATAGGTCATTATTTGAAGGAAGACTATAAAACCTGTGAGATTAGAAAACATAATTTATTAGAATGATAAGATTTTTGTTTCTGAAATTATCCTTCATGGTGATTATACCAACTCTTATAATGAATATATTGATACACACAAATGAACACATTTTCATGTTCCAACTACCTTTGAATAAAACCTTATAACACAATTCTTCAAAATTATGGACACTTTAGTTATTTATTTTCTGCTTTGTTGGGATTAATTGTGACAAAATCACTTGCTGTTCTCAGAGACTTCAATGAATTAAAAATGAGAGTAGGTTGAGCAGGTTAATGCAGCTAACTAGAAGTTAGGAGATTATATCTCTAGTTCAGGCTTGTCTAACTACTGTAGACTATGGCTTATTCACATATTGCATATGAAGAGAGACTAATAAAATTAGATACATGTTTCAGAATTGCTGGATTTAAAGAATTCTAGAATCTCATCCAACTATAAACGTCTGGAATTTTATATCGTTGAGTGCAGTGGTTCCCTTAAAATGCAAGTCCAGACCAGATCTTTATCTTAGTGTAACATCTTCCAGAAACAGACCATAAAAAGAAAATATAAGTTTCAGTAGGTTGTTTGCAAAATAATTTCAGAAAATGCCCATATGAAAGTGAGGTCTTCAGACATGGAATAGGAGGAAGCCAATAACAGTGTGGTTGCTACTGTGGACATTGATGCTCAATCCCACTCGTGATGACTTGAGGAAACTCTGGTATTTTTACACTGTCCCTCACTGGTTGAGGGCTGTGACTGGTGTCATAATGCTGGCCATAATTCTGTTTACCCTGTGCAAAGACTAAGCACGTTCCCAAAGCTGGAAAAAAAAGTGCCCTATGAAAATGTCTCAGGTTGTTTCTGTTAAAGCAACATCAGAATACAGAAATATGTGCTCAGAAGATAAGGGCAAGACACCAGGGAACCTGCTATATGTCACCACCTCCATTTTCATTCTGTCAAGTGTCAAGTGGTAAATCAGTCAGAAATACATAACAACAACCAATATATATATATATATATATATATATATATATATATATATATATAACAGTGGTTTCAGTGGCACCCAATATAACCCCTGACGGTGCATCTGTTCCCAACACTGTAATTGATTTTCACCTTCTCCATCCTGTACCACTCATTCAATACTCTCATCACCCTTGATACCACTTCTGCTGACTAAAGTTTCTCATGCAGTAGAGTGACCCAGATTCTTGTTCCTGTGTATTTGATACCCTTTCCTTCAGTGACTGGGAGTTCAGGCAATTGGACTCATGCACATTTTCTACTCTGGCCACAATAGTTACTTTATACATGGGCCCATCAGGGAACTCTGGTCTTCTTTCTTTTCCAAGATAGCGAAGACAGAAGATGATTCAACCTCACTAGGAAAGTCAGTGTAACTTTTACTTTGTGCCTCACTTTGATAGATGCTAGTAAAGTTTATTGTCATCTATCATGATCCTTCTGTTTTTCAGCCATTAAACTGAAAGCCAAGATATGGATATGATTGGGTACAACAACCCATGCACACTTTAGCCCTTGAGTTTGACACCAATCTTTCATCTATCCATGCCCCTTCTCCACCGTCTTCATTGCGGGTATGGGTATTTCCCTTTCCCCAGTGTACGATTATTGTGGTACATACCTGCAGATTCCTTAAATAAAATGTGGGTAAATTTATACTTGATGTACTTGCTATGACCTTCAATTTGTGAAATCTGAGTCTGAAAATTGGATCAGATATGGAAACTTGGTAATAGTCATATATTTCCTTTGTAACAGGTGATATTGGTAGTCGACACTTCTACTCTTGATCTGTTGGTTGCATATGTTGAGCAATTTCACCGCTGGCTCCTCATTGAACCCCTAGCCATGGCATGGTCCTGTGAGTCACTGTCCCTGACTACTACTCCATCTTGTTGGCACATTATGTTGCTTAATTTCACTTGGTCTCTAACAGGTTAGTGCCACCAATCAGCCTCTGCTATTCTAAGATTCTGCCATTCTCATTGACACAAAGGAGTCTATTTCCACAGCAGTATCCCTCACTGTCCACCTAGACCTGCAGAGGCCACACGTAGCTTCTCAACAATGCTCGTACCTTCCTAACTAGCACATTTTTGTTGTGAGTAAAGGGAGACTCTTTGGGCCTCCCCAGAGAACGTGGTTATTTGGTGGATTCTCCACTGTTACATAATAAATAGATTTTAATGTGGCCTGTTATTTGGGCCTTTTTATCCGCTCATCAATATTCTACCAAGGCAGCTCTGTAATCTTCACTTTATTTTCAATGTGCCACCACTTTCTTTAGCTTTAATGATCCCTTCCAGCAGTGTATCAAAGCTTGCTCTAGCTATTCTTGCCAGGACATTAAGCCCCAAGTTAGAGAAGAGTATCTGAATATCAATGAAATTTCCATTATCAATCCCTATTCTCTCTTCACCCACTCAGGTTTGGCAAACTCCAGAAATATTTATAAGCTGCTTTCCTCTCTCTGTCCATCCATACTAGCCAGTTCCTTTAGTAATTTAATAAATAATCTCTTTCATCCTGCAGCAGGGACAAGCCATGCAAACTGAAACATACTGAGATTTGACCTTGATTGCTACTCATAAAACAAAAAGAAAACAGAAGTCTTGATGAGGTGAAAATAATGTTGTGCAGCATCCACCATAGGTAAAAACTTTTTTTTTTTTTTTTTTTTTGAGACGGAGTTTCACTCATGTTACCCAGGCTGGAGTGCAATGGCGCGATCTCGGCTCACCGCAACCTCCGCCTCCCGGGTTCAGGCAATTCTCCTGCCTCAGCCTCCTGAGTAGCTGGGATTACAGGCACGTGCCACCATGCCCAGCTAATTTTTTGTATTTTTAGTAGAGATGGGGTTTCACCATGTTGACCAGGATGGTCTTGATCTCTTGACCTCGTGATCCACCCGCCTCGGCCTCCCAAAGTGCTGGGATTACAGGCTTGAGCCACGGCGCCCAGCCGGTAAAAACTTGAATAGCCTCTTGGTAAGGGAATCCTGTAATCTATTGTAAGGAGGAGGAGGACACTTGTACCTTCTCAGAGGATTCAAGAGAATCCGCATGTTTGGGTGCTCCAGCACATCTATTGGATGTCCCTGATCTCAGGATTCTATTTCTTCCCAATCTGGGTTCTGACTTCAAAACAGGAGACTTCTCGGGACTGTGCATTCAGCTACCCTTGTAGTTCTTCCACTTTCACAATCACAACCTGGAATCAGTAGCACAATCTACCATCCAGTTGCAGAACATGAGTGCCGTTAAACTGTCTGACTGTTAAACTGGAGTTGATTCGATGGTGGCTGACCTGAGTCTGTGAATCTCTTCTTCCAGAGTTTTAATGGCAGTTGACAGTAGTAGACCACCTTCTTGTATTTGTCATTGATTTACTACCTCTCAAATGCTAAAGCTAGTTTATGGGCCAGTGCAACCATCCCTACCATATACCATCCCAATTCACCACACATAAAAATCTTAGAAATTGTGATGATATGACATGTCAGGAGTTACCAACTTTTTTTTTTTTTTTTTTTTTTTTTGTCAGCAACATCAAAGAAATTTTTGCCATTTGGATAACAGGTAATCCTAAAACAGAAGGGATTCTTAAAGCTTTACTTCCTACAACCACTTCTATCACCAAAAATTATGACTTTAGTTCTCCCTAAAAAAAAACCCTGGAATAAGGATTCTACTGCAATTAGTTGATTCAGAAGGTGATCCCGGAAAACACTAGTAAAGTTGTAGGAATTTGAGACAAGGAAGAGAAGCAAGTCAGTAAGGGATGGAGGACTAGAGAAAAGTGAACAGAAGGGAGAGTATTAGGAGGTGAAATCACAGAGAGAATACAGCCAGTTTTTGTATGGCCTCGGAGGCATTGAAAATCCTTCAGATGTTATTTTTTGTAAGACTGTGGGGCATAGAAGTGTTTTAATTAAAAAAAAAAAATGTAACATATGCTTCAATGGGAAAACTTTGCCTGGTGTGGTAAAACATTGAATGAATAAGGGCAAGAAAAACTCAGGAATGTGAGTTAGGAGGTGTCTATGACAAGACAAATGAGATAGGATGATGGCTGGGACATGAGTGGTGGCAGTACCAGTAAGAGGTAGTCATGTTCTCGATTTATTCTGAAACTAAATCCAACATGATTCACTAATGGAGCTAATGTAGGGCTTGCGAGAGTTTGGGGATTAGAATGACTCCAGGATTTTGGCCAAAGCAGTTCAACTCATTAACTGAGACGGTGAAAGGTATGAAGTCAGGCTTATTAGTGAAGGATGCTGTTGAATCTACAAGCATGAGGTAAGAGGAATTGTCTCGTATAGAGAAATACATTCCAGTCAAGTGAAAGTCAAAGGAGTAAATTTAGGCGAACAAAGAAGTCTCAGGGCTATGCTCTGGGCCATTTGAACTAAAACATGTTAAAAAAAAAAAAGAGGAAGAAGAAATGGGGGTGGGGGGGAAGGACAAACAGACAGAAGTGGATAATGAGGAAAGTGTGGAGCTTAACATTTTACTGATAAATATTTTAGAATAGAGTATTAACAATGACAGTGCACTTACTAAATGCTGAGATCTTTCTTTACATTATTTAATCTTACATACGATGAAGTGTTGTTGTGAAGTATTACTCTTTGTGTTTTATGTATGAGAAAACTAAAGCCTTAAAGTTAAGCCATTTGCCCCACTCACTGTGCCAGGAGGTGAATGAAACTGCTATGAATCCTGGCCACCATGATTCATGTGCCAGAGTTTTCATATGATAGCACTCCATTCTCTTAGCAAAGGCAATATATCCTTTTTTCACTTTATTTGAAAGTAGCTCTTTTTTTATTCCTGCCGCAAATTTACTTTTACATTTGGTTACTGTTTCATCACGTATTAGTATCATAGTACTGGAAAAGACCATAAAGATCATCTTGTCAACAATGTTATATTAATTTCACATTATGGTGCAGAAATGAAGAGAATCATTTGCACGGTAGCGTAGTTGTTAAAATCTCAAGCCTTTAAACCAGATTGCCTAAATTTAATTCCTAATTCCCCACATGGTATAAGTACTTAAGTGACAATAGAGAAGTTAATAAAACTATCCAATTCTCTATTTTCTTATTTGTAAAACAGGCTAACATCAGTACCTACCTTATAGGGTTTTTATAATTCAATGAATTAAGAGATATTAAGCAATTAGGACACTGTTAGCTATTATTAATCCTATTAATATTTTATATGAATATAATTCATATACTATAAAACTCAGCTTTTAAAATGTGAGTTGAGTGGTTATTAGTATATCCAACCAAGTTATATAACCTTGACCAATATCTCACTTAAGAATATTTCATATCTCCACAATAAAGCACATTATCTATTAGTATTCATTCTCCAGTCTCTGTTCATGTGAGCCCCTGGCAACATCAGTCAACTTCCAGTCTCTCTGGGTTTTCTTATTCTAGATATTTCATGTAAATGGAATCATACAATATGTGGCCTTTTATGTCTGACTTGCTTCACATAATATATTTAAGGCTCATCCATGTTATTGCATGTAACAGTATTTCATCCCTTTTTATGGCCAGTTGATACTGTACTGTATAGAAATACTGCATTTTGTCTATACATTTATCAATTGATGTATACTTGGAGTATTTCCACTTTTAGCTAATATGAACAATGTCAAAATGTTAATGTATAAATTTTTGTGGGGATATGTATTTTCAGTTTTCTTGGGTGTGTCATGAAGTTGCTAGAAATGAAATTACAGATTCATATGGTAATTCCAATATGAGATTTTTGAAACTCTATAGAACTGTTTCCTAAAGTGACTGCACTGTTTTTCCATTTCTACCAGCAATGTATAAATTACCAGCTCCTTCAACGTCTTACCAACACATTTTATTGTCCATCTTATTTATTAAAACCCTATTAAAGAGTGCAATGTAGTATCTCATTGTAATTTTAATTTGTATTTCTCTAATAACTCATGATATTGAGCATATTTTCATGTTTATTGACCTTGGTATGCCTTCTTGGAAGAAATGTCTATTTAAATGCTATGTCCACATGTTAGGCTATAAGTCTTTATTTTATTCAGTTGTAATAAATATTTTCCCTCATTCTGAATCATAGTTTTACTTTTTTGATTGTGTCCGTTAAGCACAAAATTTTTATTTTCAATTAATTCTAATTTATCTATTTATTTTCTTTTATTGACTGTAGTTCTGGTGTCATTTCTAAAAAGACATTGCCTAGTTAATGTCATGGAGGTTTATGTACATATTTTCTTCTAGGAGTTTTATTACTTCATTCTCACTTGTAGTTATTTGATGAATTTTGAATTAATTTTAGTATACGGAATGAAGCATACGTGTAACTTCATGTTTTTTTCAGTAACACATCCACTTTCCCCACCACCATTTGTTTAAAAAGAAAAAACTATTTGTTTCTTTATCAAAGAGTGTTGACACTCTTGTTAATAAACAAATAGTCAAAATATAAAAATTTATTTCTAGACTCTCAATTCTATTTCATATTTTCATGTGTCTGTCCACATTCCAGTACCATACTGACCTAATTACTACAGTTATGAAGTAAGTTTTGAAATTAAAAAGTGTTAGTACTCCATGTTTTCCTTTTTTTTTCAAGATCTTAAGGTTATTTTGGATCTGTTATGTTTTAATGTAAATTTTCGAATCACCTTGTCAATATCTGAAAAAACAATGCAGCTGAAATTTTGATAAGAATTGCATAGAATCAATGTGTGACTATGGTCATTTTAACAATATCAAATCTTTCAACCCATGTACATAAAACATAATTTCATTTATTTAGATCTATAATTTTTTGACATTTTTCACATTTTTGTTAAATTTATTCCTAAATATTTTATTTTGGTGATATTGTAAATGGAATTATTTACCTAAATTCATTTCTGGGTTATAAATTGGTTGTTGGTAAAAATACATTTTAATTTGCTTATATTGATCCTGTGTCCTACATCTTTGTTAAACTAATATATTTGCTCTAACAATGTGTGTGTGTGGTATCCCTTAGAAGATTCTACATACAAGACCATGTCATTTTAAAATACAGATAATTTCACTGCTTCTTTCCAATATGAACACCATTTATTTATTTATTTATTTATTTTTGCCCTTTTTTGCTGAGGCTAGAACATCCAGTAGAATGTCGAATAGAGGCTTCAATAACAAAAATACTTAAATATTGTTACTGACCTTACAGTGAAAACACTCAGTGTTTCATCATTAACTGTGACATTAGCTGTGGGCTTCTTGTAGATCCCTTTATCAGGTTGAGGAAGTTTCCTTGTATTCTTCATTGTCTCAGGTGTATTCGTCACTTAGGGCTGCCATAATAAAGTACCATAGACTATGTGGCTTGAATAACACAGATTCATTTTTCTCAAGTTACTGAAAGCTGAGTCTGAATTCAGGGTGCTAGCACGATCAGGTTTTGGTGAGAGCTCTTTTTCTGGCTTGCAGATGGCTGTCTTTCGGCTGTGTGTCACATGACCGTTTCTCAGTACTGCATAAGGGGAGAGGTGGAAGGGGTGAGAGAGGGAGACCTATCTTTTAATAAGGCTACTTATATCAAATTAAGAACCCACTATTATGACCTTATTTAACCTTAACTACTTCCTAAAAATCATATCACGAAG
The DNA here is from genome assembly GCF_009761245.1 of Sapajus apella. Taxonomy (NCBI): domain Eukaryota; kingdom Metazoa; phylum Chordata; class Mammalia; order Primates; family Cebidae; genus Sapajus; species Sapajus apella. Next base: position 3,832,610 of record NW_022437060.1, read on the forward strand.
TGTAATCAGATTGGAGTTTAGGGCTTCAATATATGACTATTGGAAGGACACAATCAGTTCATAGCCCTGGGCGTTATTGTTTTTCATGAAAAGATACTGTATTTCATCAGATACCTTTTCTGTATCACTTGAAATAATCACATTGGCTTTGTCTTTATTTTATTATATGGATATACCTTCATTGATTTTTATAGTTTATATGTTGCCAGACTTACTTTGCTAGTATTTTGCTGAAGATTTTTGTGTCAATGTTCATAAGAAGTATTGGTCCCTAGTTTTCTTCGTGTTTTTTAGTTTCAGTGTCAGGGTAATAGTGGCCTCATAAAATCAGCTGGAAACTGCTTCCTTCTTCTCTACACTTCAGCAGTGTTTGTGAAGGATAGGTGCTAGTTCTTCTTTAAATATTTGGTAGAATTAACTACAGTATCTAAGCCTGTGTGTGTGTGTGTGTGTGTGTGTGTGTGTGTGTAAAGTTCATGGATTACTAATCCAATTAATTTACTTGTTAAAGTCTATTCTGATTTTTCTTGAGTCAGTTTCAGTAATTTGTATCCCTCTAGAAATCCATTTCATCTAGATTGTCTAATTTCTTGACACACAATAGTTCATAATATTTCCTTATAATCCTTTCTTACGTCTGCAGTGTCAGTAGCAATGCCTTCTCTTGAATTCCAGGTTTTAGTAGAACAAGTCTTTCTTTTTTCTCTTCAGCTCTCTAGCTAAAGATTTGTTGATCTGTTTATCTTTTCGAAGAACCAACTTTTGGGCTTCTTGATTTTTCTATTGGATTTATGGCCTTCCTCTCATTTATTTCACCCTAATCTTTGTTTTTTTCCCTTTTCTTGCTTTGGGTTTATTTTGCTCTTATTTTTCTAGTTTATCAAGTCAGAGATTTGGTTATTAATTCGAGGTCATTTTCTTTTTTAATGTAGCCATTTATAGTTACAAATTGTTAAATGGCAACAATTATTCAGGTATTTTTCTTCTGAAGAAACTGCTAACCCATCTGCCTCCTCTAGTGCATGCGAGTTGCTGACTTCCAGTGTGACCGTGGCAATGTTGATATTCAAGGCTAACAGGTAGCTAGGGAGAGGGTGATGAGAAAATGGGATGTAAAATGCCATAAGACTTCCTGTTCTTTCTGAGATTCAGTATTTTTCTTGAATTGATGTTCCTTTGATTTTTTTTCATGCATTAGATTAACTTACAGAGTTCTGAAAAGAGTGGATTTTTTTTTTTTTTAACAACGTTTGCCAGTGTTCGCATTGCTTTTTCAAGGAGGAAGGGATTTTTGGAGGTTCTTGTTTCATCATTTCCATTAATTTAATTCAATACTTTTATTATTAACCATGGTTAGAAATTGGACTTTCTAAATCCTGGGTGTTTTCACATAATTAACATTTAAGAGAGAATCCAATGGGAAATCAATGAAAGTATTAATTTGCAAGTAATTTTGAAATAATCTACCCCAACTCCTTCAATGGCTATCTCTTTGATTTTTATACTTCCTAAACCATAGAATTATTATTTCAAATACAATTATATGCAGAAATTAAATAGATATAAAATGATTCAAAACAAAGTTACCTTATTTTGAAGTCGGAGCGAGACACCTTTGTGGATATCTGCCTCCTCTCTTCTTTGCTTATGGGATAACTTGAGGAAATCCCAGCATTCTTGACAGAAGCCCCAGGTTCCAATAAATATAGTTTGAAAAACAAAGTAGCAGTCGGAAAAGGTGAGAGTAATGAAGGGGTGAGAGGTGAAATGGCTTCCCTAATATTAACTGTGAAGATACAGATCCTGTGATTCTGCTCCAGTTTTCTCTCTTCTCCCACATGGAAAATTCTCTATAATGCTGTATTTTTCCACTCCTCAGCTGATGAAATTGAAATTCATTTGCATTGTTAAGAAACATTATTATTTTCATCATTTAGTAATGTTATGTGCTATTTACTTCATTTTGAAATATGTGTTTAACTTGAAATATATGCTGGCTCAGTCTTTAAAGAAAATAGCAAACATTTGATATCAGAAAAATAACAAAAATAACAACCTGCAGAAAGAAATAAAAATCTTACCCTACTAAAGAAGGCTATTCTCAAATAGGATTTTATGTTTCATCTTGACAAAGAAAAAAGTACAAATTAAATATCAGTGCAAGAGAATTGCAAGAAAATGCAATTTCCCCAAAACAAACTAACCTTATCCTTTGAGCATTTGGATTTAACTAGCTAATCATCCTATCTTTATTAGTTTTTCTTTGTTGTTTCAGGAGACTTTTAAAATATGAAGAAAATATAAAAAGCTCTTTATTTCTTTGAATAATTTTTGGACAATCCTAGGTTGTTTTAAATTTATGGCATGACCAAATACATCACATTTATCATAAAACAGAAAGAGCTTCTCTTTTCTTGGCCCAGGTCAGGGAATCAGTTTGAAATCTTTTTTAAGGCTATCTGAAATGGTTTTGTTGAGAACAAGAGTCATGGCTGCTGTGACTGAATATCACTGATTTTTAACCAGCTGCTTCATAATATGTTTCTCTTCCATTTATTTCACTCATTTATCCCACAAGCAATACATTTAAAAATGCAATAAATGTTTTTTAAATGCATGAACACTTTTATATTTACCAGCGAGTCTTCAATAAATCTTCATTTTATATAATGATTCATCTGGAATATTCCAGATGTGATATTTATAAAGCATTTTCTGTTCCAATCATGAACTTTACTCCAAGCCCAATTATCAGCCCAGAGCAAAGAATTCAGGAAATCTGTCCACTTACAAGACATACTTTCTCTTCAAGATTACAAATATTACTTAGGTCAATTCTACACATTCCCTGAATGGTCATTGAAGCAAATAACACTAAATCCACTAAGATATATGGAAGGGAATCTATTGATAGCCAGGGGACTGAAATGTACAGTATTCTTCCCAGAGCATTTTCCTTAGCCCTCTACATTTCTCTGTACTGCCTAGAAAACAGAAAATACATCTCAGATTCCTGTGCTCCTGAAGCTATCCCTGACTTTACCTGAAAGAGTTAGTTGCTTGTACCTCTATAGTTCACAGAGCTGGAAATATACTTACTTTTTGAAAGCATTAATCATATGATTTCATTCATTGCTTTTGTGTCTGTCTCTTCTGTACAAGAAAGCAGAAAAAGGATTCATCTCACCTTTATAATTCCTGTATCTGTCACAGAATAAGTAGCCAATAACAATATTTTAAAGAAATGAAAGAATGAATGATGCATGATGTACAGCAGCATGCTGGAAAATGTGAGAAAATAGAATGAATTTATGCATTTTTCTCTGGCAGGCTAGTAGGAATAAACTTGTGTATTCTATATAGCCAGGGTAGAAAAGAGAATTATCCTACATTCTGTCCTGGTGCCTTCACTATTTGAAAGAAATAGAAATGGCTTTGGTCTGGACCAGGAGGTGTTGTGTGGTTTTACTTTCTGTCTGATTCACCACAATGTATCTCTTAAATAAAGCTAAGCAGCATACAAGCATTTTTCATAAATATTTTTTAAACAGGTGAATAGAAAGAAAAGGTAAACTTCATCCTGGGCATGTCTATTTTTAATTTTCAATAAGAGGGTCTCCAAGTCTGATAAAAGCCATCTATATTTCTTAGAAATATAGATTCTGTAAGTCCCAACAAGCTTACCAAATTAAACTTTCAGAGGAAGAGGAGGATGCATTTGAAACAAAAGTTTCAAATGTATCTTACCATCAGGCTTGTTTGAAAAACATAATGTAAGGAATACTAAACACTGGAGAAAGACAAGTTCTTCTGCTTTGTAGATGTGCAATATGGATTCAGGGGATGACACTTCAACTTTACATAATGGTGCATTTTACCTCCAGGTCACATAACCTTTCTTAGCCTTATTTTCCAAAATCAAAAGAATAAATTAATGAGTGTTCTAGTAGATTAAACAAGAATCGACACAAACACACACACACACAACATCAAAACAACCCAATAAAACAAACAAAAAAATGGCTTGTACGCATTTGTTCATGTTCAACAAGGCATGCACAAATGAATGTCAGGTAAATTGCAATCTGCCTCTTAAAGCTATCTATTTTCTCCCTAGGAAGGAGAGAATTATAAGGAAGGACCTGTAATCAAAATGCCAAAATAATCTCTGATATTTAAAAAGGAGTTTGAAAATTTTAAAGTCCCGTTTCTCTCTTGATAAAGCCTGACTCTCAAGACTATCATCAGTAGGAAGTATTGAGTATTGGAAAAACAAGCCTCAGACTGCAGCCCCGATCCCAGAAACAGCAGCCAAGGTGAGGAGGAGTCTTCAAACCAAAGCAATCTTGAGGGTGTCCTGCAACTCTTCAGAATGGGCCTGCCTTAATAACCAGCTGTGTTGTCACTGATTTCAAATACTGCAGACAAAAATACCTTGTTGTAAAAGTAGACAGGTACATTTGATTCCTATTTCTACCATAACAAATTACAACAAAATTGATGGATGAAGAAACACAAATTATTTTAGAATTCGGTGAGTCAGAAGCCTGTCCAGGCCTGACTGGCCTAAATCAAGTTGTTGTCAGGGCTGTATTCCTGTCTGGATATTCCTTGTTAATTCAAGTGGAATTTGATTCCTTGCAGCCAGTGGGCCAAGGTCTCCATTTTCTTGCTGTAAACTGAGGGCCATTCTCAGCTTCTGGAGATAGCAGTGTTCCTTGGTTCCTGGCCTGATCCTTGCCTTTTCCATCTGGAAAGCCAGAGGCAGAATTTTGAGGTCTTCTCACACAGCATCCCTCTGACCCTGTTTCCTCTCTGTCTCACAGCCAGGAAAAGTTCACCAGCGTCAGTGATTCACGTGATTATATTGGGCTCACCTGAGTAATCCAGGATGCTCTGTCTATCTGAAGGGCCCGATCCTTATTTTGGTGTAACAGAAAGAATAGTAACAAAACAATTTATATACTTTATTAATATTGTAATAGCCTGTTTATTATAGTTATTTCATATCTAGACAGTTCAGTAAAACATAGAGGTAGAAATAGATACGAATGCACATGGCTAATAAATTTGTAAAAGCTGCAGTAATATTAAACTAGGGAGGATAGAAAGGCTATTCAATAAGTGATGTTGAGACATTAAGATAATCATCTGTTTTAAGAAGATAATATTGACTTTAGTTCTCAAAAAAATTAATTACAGAAAAATCACAGATTGAAAATCTAAAATGCCTATGACCACAAAAGATCTAGAAGATATAGACAGACAAAATTAAAATATTTTCCTGAGAAAGCTTATCATACCAGGTAACAAAACTCATGAGAAGAAAATAAAACAATAAAAAATTAAAACAAAATGAAAGGCAAACAGTTCATCACTGAATGAGACTCATTGAATTAATTAAGGATCATCTGTTGAATGAGTGAAATAGAGCTGTATATTTTAATATAAAAAGTTTCCAATGTATTTGGAGTGAGAGTCAAAATGCAGTATATTATGCATAATACAATTAAACATAATGTGGGTATCATTTAGTCATAAATGTTCAAAGTTTATTCATTGCTTTGGTTTCATCATGTGACTTGTGTAAAAGTGTCATCATATGTCCCTGGTGCACATCAGTGGAAGTAGTCACAACCAAAATGTTGTTTCTGGGATATCCAGTATGCCTTAATGGTCTGAGTGTTATGATATTAACTTATGATATTAAGGATATCACCACTGGACCTGTGGAGACAAGTCCTAACCTCTTTCTCTTATGAGATGCAGACCTTGCAATTTAATGTTGTTAAAAGCAATGCACCCCTAAGGTGGAACTACTCATTGCTCACCTTTTTATTTGAAGGGTGTGATAGATGAGAAGGATGTTTCTCATTATTCAGCATGGCTACATAAACATTATAGGACCTACATTCATTCTTATATAGATATGTCCGTTACATTTATAACTAATATTTAAAAAGTGTATCTATTGCAAAGCAAGCTGGTTGAGCAACATAAAATGAATTCTTCACTTTCAATACAACTAAACTGTAAATGAAACACCATTGTAAACTTACCTTGGGGAAATGACTTTTATTTAGCCTTCATGTTGCTTTGTTCACCTGTCAGTATAATAAAAAGTAAATCAAAAAGTGGCAGTGTTTAATACCATCCTAGCACAGAACAATGTAATACAGATTTGCCTGCACACAGGTTGATGAGTTAGGTGACTTTCCACAAAGCTAAAGAAAGTAAATTAATTGGTCTTATTGATGTCTTTCCTTCTTTCCACATCAGAAATGCCAAGTGTGTCTGACATATGTGTCAGTCTCTTTATTTTGCGGGAAATAAATCTTGCCTTTTTAATCTACGAGATGTCAATCAAAGTTGTTTTATTTATTTTTAAATCATTCAGTGAAAACATAATCCAAAATTCTCTTTCATTTGCCAGACCTTCTAGTGTCTATGTTTCTAAATGTAGAGGTTATCTCTTCAAAGAAAAAAAATTGCCATTCAAAATAAGAGTGTTTTAAAAATTACAGTGGTCAAAGAGAACTTGAGGCTGTTATAGTGTTCCTCATCTTTACCCATGTAGATACCTGAAGTCATGGTATAAGCACAAGGCCCTAATGCAGAGGTCAGCAAATTTATAGCCCATGGGACAAATCCAGCCCAATGCCTGCCTTTGTGTAATCCAGGGGTACAGAATGAATTTCATATGTTTTAATGACTGAAAAACATTTTGTAATACATAAAAATAATATAAAATTCAAATTGCAGTTTCCCTAAAGTGTTATTAGAACAAAACCCATTTGTTGATATATTGTCTATGGCAACTTCCCTGCTACCAAAGCAGAATTGAAATAGTTGCACAACCTAAGATATTTACGACCTGGGTATTTGCAGAAAATATTTAGCAGTCCTTTCTCGCTGGTCACAAATCTCTCGGGAGACCACAGACTGCTTCCTCTTTGCCTTTCTCATTCTTTAAATCACTTTCCTTTTTACTCAACCTTATAGAATATTGTCTTGATTTCTGTCTATACTGTACTTGCTATATATGTGACAAGTTAAATGAAGAATGTAAAGCACAGGACAAACAAGGGTGCTCAGGCGTTAAATTTCTGTTCTTCAGTTATTCCCTCTGTCTGCTCTGTTGACCTAACTACAGCACCAGAGAATTCAACGTACACTTGGGGAACTCCCTCTAGCAACATTCTCTGGTGTTTTTAACTACCGATCTTGCTCCTTTTCTTACTATCTTAAAAGTATTAAAGATTCATTTGAACAAATAATAAAACCTGTCAATTCTTTCAACCCTCCAGGCTACAATTGACTATATGTGATCTGATCTTTTCTTCCTGGAAACAGTTGTGTTATTTATACTCTGATAAGACTCAATCACAAACACATGTTTCTTCAAGGCAGTCTTTTTCCCCTAGGCACCGATCTCAGATTTCAGAGGTCTAAAATACAGAATATAAAATTGAAAGTGGTGGGGGAAACTGTGCTTGTGACAAACTGTTGGGGGTGGGAAAGAAGTTGACTTAAAACCTCCAGTTACCATAATTCGAATCAAGACTTTGTTTTTTCTGTTTTATCCACATACTAACTATCTCAAAATTGGTAGAAAATTCTATTAGCCCGTTTTTTGACAATATAAATGGATTTACATTCTATTTTGTACTAGTGCATCTTTCAAAGCTATGAATATATTTTTAAAGCATGTATTTGTTTTTTAAGGTATGATTTTTTTCCAATTACCTTTTTCTATCTGTGTGTGTGGAAGAGGGGAGTATTTTTTAAAAATAGAAAATATACTCTAATTTTCTTATTATATATTTTTAATTGTAGTCCACGTTGTGTCTGTAAAACCAAAGGTCAATTAGCAATACATAGCTTTGCCTGCAGTCCTGTTTGCCTTTAAAGGATGCTAATTTTCAAAATCCCTGCAGATTGATATTGAGCACAGATGTGCACAGCAGTAAGTGCACAATATGCAAGCATGTACCTTATCTTCCAAAGTAGCAGCTAAAAATGGCACTCAACCTGATTAGCTCTCAAAAATGATTTAGAAGGACAAAAATTAGGAAGAGACAGAATCAGATAACAATACTAAATTTTGAAATAGAAATACATCTTTAGCAGAAAGTCATTTAAAAAATTCATATGAGGAGATAAGAATAACATAATCATTTAGGGTCAATCTCTACTGTAATTCCATCAGCCTCAATTTGAAGTCTACAATTAGGTATGACCCTGCAGGAAAAGGCCTTCCTTTGGACCATCTAACCCTATAGCTTGCCCAGGGGTATATTTCACCAGTACACTTCCTGTCCCTGATCTCGACCTAAACCTGTTTTGTCCAGCTTCTTTTAGAGCCTCCAGTTTTCTTGGCCAGTGATTTACTCACAGATCCTGACTTCTGCCTCCATCTTCTCTTAATACTCCATCTTTACTCTAGGCAAGGCATTTTCATTGAAAATTTTGCGTAGGGCTTCCTTGTGTGAAATGGAGTTTTGAGGTACTTCCTGGGAGATACAATGTTATCTCCTTAGAAATGCCTGAGCAAATACTACAGTGATGACAATGTTGGTGATAGCCTGCTTTCATGAAGGCCTGAAGATGTACTATTTTCTCTGGACATCCTGGACTCTTTGTTGTTTGTGGCTTTCCTTTTGTTTTTAATATCAGGGCTTTCCAGAAAAGCTTCCTTGAGACAATATCTGAAGTTGTTTTTGAAGGAACAATTCCCTAAAGATTTAAAATAGAACAAAGATTGATGGAAAAGTCATTAAACTGCTGTCTCCATCCCACCTACATTTGGTGAAAATATTTCTAATTGCAGTCCTTATAAAATAATCTTTCTGAATTTGTCTGAAAGTATTTGAATGTACAGATATCCATATTTAAAATTTTTTTCATCCATCTTCCTTATTGGCACAGAGTGGATGCTGAAAGTTATGCCTTCCAGCTGATGGCTTGGGAATCTCTGCGTTGGAATTTCAACCAGAAACCCAGGGTTACACTGGCTGCCACTCAAACAGAGAAGCCAAAAAATCAGTTTGCTTCCATCTGGGTAGGTAGAAATTTAGCCTGTCATTTCTGAAACCTATTAATAACCAAGAAGAGATCTTCCCTGCAAACTTCTAGAGGGAAGTATTGAGGAAAATTCTAAAGTAAAGAGGTGATAGTGTATGAAACTTATAATCCCCCACAAGGCAAAGGGAAAGCTATGCCCTGCTGAAACGTCTTCACCTCTCAGCATTTCCAATTCTCCTTTCAGAGACTGAAGCCTAAGAGAAGTTGTGAATCTGAAGTCATAGTTCCCTTTTTCTGTTTAAAATAGGTCACAGCACTCTGTTTTCTTAGTAAAAAGCTGAGGTTCACAAGGTGTAATACCTTGGACAAAAGACAGTTTTATTCAGTTTCTTCCTAAATGTAAAAAAAAACGTTGGTTTTTCCAAGGAAGGGATTATGTGGGGAATCTGTGACCTTATAATTACTTTCCCATTCGGCCATCTAATATGAAAAAAAAAATATTTAAAATGGGATATTCTGACTAAGCTGGATACATTGGAGTGTTCCGTGACTTGTCTTTTACCCTGGGGTTCAGGTGGAGAAAACATTCTTGCTCATAGACACCCATCAAGTCTGAAGTACATGAATGTGATTTGTCTTCAGAAAGAGCTTGCCCTCCATCACCTTGACTTTACCAATTATACTTTTTTGCCCAGGACATTCACCCTGGCTATATCATATCTCTGTAAGGCATTAACTTTATTTATCAAATCGTAGATTCCTTGAATATTAGGACCAGAGAGCCAGATACAATATTCCAAAATCTTAAGGAAATACGGCGATTAAACGGGCAAAAAGAGTTGATTCTTATCTTGCTGAAGATTACTTCCAGAGTAGAGCAATCTAATGCTTCTCTCAATCCTCCAGCTTCTCCATCCTATTTGATAATGTATCTGTAGCCTTTTATCTATCTGGAAAAATTTATACTTTAAGTGGTTGGATAGCCTCAGCTCCTTTTGACAATTCTTTCATATATTTATTTAATCTTGATGCGTGCTGACTATGTATTTGTTAGGCACTGAAGCTACAGCAGTAAACAAGATGGGCATAGACTTAGAACCCTCACTGTGTTCACAGCATCTATTGTAACCTTCTCCCTTCTTCTACACCTTCTAGCTGCTCCAATGCTTCTCTGATTATGATTACTTGCTTTCTTTGTTCACCTACGCTCTCATACCTGCACTTCTGCTCTGTTGCAGCTCTTCAAGGACTGACTGGATTCCTACCTTGGAAATCATCAGCACCAGACCACAGACAGAAACAGATCACCCCAGCTCAACTCACAGCTCAGGTTTTTCAGACCCTAGAAACCTTCTCAGTGGCAGTGAAGTGCCCAGGCTTCAAACTGGAATTAAAGAGATCTGTGGCAGAGCTGAAGATATGGGCTTTTTGTGCAGTTGAGGACCAGAGTCTCCCAATAGTCTGTTCTTGCTTCTGCTGCAGGATTCAGTCCTGAAGTTCTTAAGAAAAAGAATCATATGATGCCTGCAATGAACCCTTACCTTTTTTTCAGGCCTCAGAAAAGATTCAGCACAGGATGTTGGCATTATTGTGTGGGATCTCAAAAGTGACAATTGTCCTTTTTTATCTATTTTTAGTGTTATTGTTTCAATTTGTTTGCAACTGTTAATTTCCAGATGCTTTATTTGCTGAGACTCAGTTTGGATGTTCAAAAAAAACTGCAAAGGGTCACAAAAACAAAAGTTATAAAGTTATGACTCCTTTATTCAACCAGATGCTATACTTTCCAGGTAACTGGCTGGCAAATTGGTGCTGAAGAATTCTGAAAGCAATACTAGTTGGAACTGCCTTCCACCACCGTCACTACCTCCACAACACACACACACACACACACACACACACACACACACGCACGAACACACACACACACAGGAATCACAATTTAACAAACAATTATTTAAAATAACATCTAACACATATAACACCTTAAGGCAATGACTATATGCCAGTCACTGCTCTAAGCAATAAGTTAATGAAGCATCACTACATTTCTATGAGGTAAGTATTGTCTCTTACATGTATGAGAAAGCTGAGGAACTGCAAGTTTGAGCAGTTTGTCCTGACTTCCACAGGAAGAAAATATTGAATCACATCTAAACCCAGTAAGCGTGATTTAAAAGCCTGTTTTCAAAATGGCTTCTCATTGCTGCTTCTTATAAGATGATTAAACGAATATGATTCATCAGTTCCCACATTTATATCGTTCTAAACAAAGACATATGGAGCATCCATTCTGGCCTGCCACTATGCCAGTTGATAGTAATATGAAGAAAATAAGAGACTTTCTCTGCCTTTAAGATATTCACATTCTAATAGTCTACGTGCATGTTTATATATACAGACATTTGCATTGTAATAAAGGTTATAATAGATCATAAAAGCCCACACAGTGACAATGATAAGTAAGTCCGTGTTCTCAACGTGAAAGGTACTATGTGAGAACTAAAGGACCTTTACTATCCCCCACCTTTCTCAAAGTTGCCACGTGGAATGGAAGGAGAAGAGGTTTGTAATGGATGGAACCATATGAAAGTGATGTTTTGAAGTTTAAACACTTTTCGGTATTGGTAATATCATTTAAATCTAATATTTATGCAAATGATATTCTTTAAATTTGGTACTATTATTTATTAGCAGAGTCTTTTCCTTCTTGGCTTTTTTTTTTTTTTTAAGACAGAGTTTTGCTCTTGTTGCCCAGGCCGGAGTGCAGTGGCACGATCTTGGCTCATTACAACCTCCACCTCCCAGGTTCAAGCGATTCTCCTGCCTCAGCCTCCCGAGTCACTGGGACTACAGGCATGTACCACCATGCCGGGCTAATTTTGTATTTTTTTTTTAGTAGAGACAGGGTTTCGGCATGTTGGACAGTTTGGTTTTGAACTCCTGACCCCAAGTGATGCACCTGCCTCAGATTTCCAAAGTGCTGGGATTACAGGTGTGAACCACCACGCCTGGCCCCTTCTTGGGTTTTAATTTTATTATTTATTAAGAGAAAATGACAATATCTTATTTTCACAGTGGGCTTAACAATTCGATGGACTAGGCCAAGCTGTGGAAGGTTTCCATGTCACAATCATATGATGGCATATGTAACAAGTCTTGTAGGACTTCAAATAAGGCATAAATCCTCTGGCCTTTTGTAGGTGGTTTCTTTCTAGAAAATGATTTGAAAAAAAAAATTGGTTAAATGATGACAAAGAGAAAGAAGAGTGTTCTGTTTACATCTCTATCTCCACTGTCATCTCCTCTTAAACAATAACCATGACTGGTATTTATAATTAATCATCAGTTGCTCAGTGAGGAACTTATGTGCCATGCCTAGATCAGAAGATTTGAAATTTGAGAACGAAGGCAACCTCTTCAGGCATTTGAGTCAAAAAATGAGTGGTGGAGGTTTTTACAATTTTTATTGAAGAATATATACTATCTTATATATTTGAGGACTAAAGTGTTTTTATTATGGGCTCTTAAAGTGGTCAGGCCACTTTACTACAACAGGCCTTGCTTTCTTTCATTGTAAAGGTGATAAAGTTAGACTAGCCCACATCAAACTCCCAAACTCTCTGACTCACCTCTGGTATGAAAACAACCATCCACAAGCCTCCCTGCTTTCATTCTCGTCTCCCTACATCTATCTGTTTCTTCAGAGCAACCAGAATCATTCCTGTAAAAGCATAAATCAGATCACGATATCACAACTGAGAGTTCCCCAATAGTTTACCGCCCCCTCAACAATAAAACCCACATTCCCAATGACCACAATAAAGTCCCACAAGATCTGGCCCTGACTACCTCACGGGTGGTTGTTATCAAAGTGTGGTTAAAGAAATCAGTGGAAATCTAGATTGTGAATAGTTTGATCCTTTCTTCATGATAAGGTATGCATGAAAGATAATATCCTGAAATGTGTTTCCTGAGAGGAGAATTTCAAACTTTAACCAAGGTCAAATCTTCTTGTAAAATAATGATGCTGGTGCAGGAAGTTAGAGCATCTGAAAGGAAGAAAGCAGAGGGAAAGCTTATTGTAAGCTTTCATTCCTTCCTGATGATGTAAGTGACTGACACCCATTCTCCTCTGTGCTCATTGTCATCTTTGTCCTCCTACAGATTTGCTTTATTTGAGAGCCTTTGAGGTTTGAAGGAATGAAGCTCTACTTCTGCCATACAGGACATCCTTGCATATATTAGGAGGTGAGTCCCCAGGCAAGGTGATCTCAGTAACATCTGTCTCTTCACTGACACACTGGGGTACCATACTTACATGGAAGATGAATTTAAATCCTGCCTGTGACTTCAATATAGAAGATGCTGGTATTATAAACCTCTTGCTTCTTCCACTTCATAGTGAGGAGACATTGGGTTGCCTTTTGCTGGGAAAAGGGCAAATGTGATAAACTTAACGTTTTCAAGAAGAAATTACTAGATAAAAAATGAGAAATGACAAATGATAAGTGACTTTGTTGACATATCAACCAAGCACAATGTGTCAACTTCATGTGAGTTCTGATTTGAACTAGTCAAATGGAGAGTGATAGTGTGATCAGAGATGGAGACGATACAGGAAGACAGAAAGAGAGGGGAATATGAGAATTCTTGAGATTCGAATGTTTAATTGATGTTTGATTTGTGCATTTCAAAGTGAATGTCTCTTACCTATTTATAAATACAAGCTGTTTACCGATGAAGTTATATGATGTCTTTGATTTGGCTCAAAATAGTTCATCCATTTACATCTATTTATACCTTCATGTAAGCACGAAGGTATAAAAAATAATAGTTTGTATTAAGAAATTTTGAAGCTAAGTAATAGACTTGTGATGTTTCATTATGCCGCTTTGTTCTACTTTTGTTTATGTTTAAGCTTCTGTATTTTAAAGAAGGAGGAGTGTAGCAGAAGTGAAGAAGAAACAGTGTAATGGGGTAGGGAAGAGTGAGGCCTATTAAAACAGAACCCTGCTTGTGCCCAGCTAGAAATAACTCTATCGAAATCTGCTTTGCACACGTGTGGCTAAATACCACATGGTGACATGCTGGATCGTGAAAATGCCCACATGTTCTGGATCTTTAGAATATAGAAAACATTTCAAAAGCTCACTAGGGCCAAAGAAAGATGTTACTCTGAGAGCTGTTTCAAAATGTTTTGAGGAAAAGATAGGAGAATTATCAAGATGAGAAATCAAGACAAGGCAGGGCGAACATACAAAGGGGTGAGAAAAGGCAGATATGCAGTCGGGTCATCAACCACAGGGGATGTTAAAGGAAGTGAGGAGCAAGGTGCGTGGGAATGAGACAAGCTCAGTTAGGTCACTTATTCCAAAACCTCTGGGCTTTCTTGGAGCCTGGAACTCCCTATGCTGGTGGGGTTGATCCTTGGCCACCATTGCATTTAGACTGATGACCGTAACTAGACTGCTTCAATGAGATGACTCCTTCCCTTGGGAATGAATGGTGGATTGTCTACTCCAACCTTATCAGCTACAAAACTGAATGCCATTCTGCAAATGCTGATTAGCTGCTTTGCTAAATGGATGTAGTATTCCGAGATAAGCCGAAGATTCAACAGCAGATGGAGAACTTCAATACACAGTTCCTTTGAGGGAGGTGGGGAAAATAAAATGCGAGAACCTGTCTTGGGATTCAATTTTTGATGGTTTATTGATCTTATCTGTGGTTCATTAGCAGTCTCCTTTCTCTTGGTCCATCCACTGAGGTAATTGAAAGGTCAGGAATCTGGGGGTCACTGAGCATTTTCTTGACAATAGTTTTTTGGGCAGTTGGACCAGAGTCCTGCTGCTACAAAGAGTAAAATAAAGAATCTGAGACTTTCGACAAGACAGAGTCTAATAGCTATTAAGTTAGGTTTGGACAATCTGAGCACATTTCATTTTGAAAAGAGTGTTGAGAAGAATAGAAATTTTGCTATTTGCATTCCCCTGAATATAGTGAGCTAAAATAAATTCCAATACTAAAATTAACTTTTATTTGTTTTGCCTATAGAGAAGGAAGTACAAAACTTCTCTCACTCATATCTTCCCCCAAACAAACAGGTATGTATAAAAATAGTGGTAAAATCGAGGTATTAAAGCACAGCATTTTTTCGTAGAAAATGAAAATATGATCAGAAAAGACATCCTTCTTCAAAGATAAACTTCATAATGAGTGATATGAAATGAAAATGCAAGAGTTTTCAGAATGATAAAGCACAAAGAAAAATGCATTTAAAAGATAAACAGTCCTATATCTACCATACAGTTAGGATCACTTCTGGATTGTTGCTGTTGTTTCTTAAAAAGTATCATTAAATCTGTAAATATAAATGTTGGTCAGTCATGAGAAATTAATTTAGGTTATATGATAAACTCTGGTGACATCATTTATTTCCCCTTTTCCATCTATCTCAGCTTGGAAACCAGGTCTGCATTAAAGTGTGTGGGGTTTGAGGGTTGGGAGAATAAATTTTGGAGATAGAAATGTTACTAACGGGATTTGAAATATGGTGCAGGTGTTTACTGATAAGTGACGCAAGTGCCTGAGGGAACATTCATTTGGAGAGAAGGATGGGCTGTGTCTGCTGATGCTGACAGAACCTAAAATCTTACAAGCATGTTGTCAAAACACAGGCCAGCACCAGAACCAAAGGAAAGAGGTGGGGCTGGTTCAGCTTCTTCTTAAATGCCATAGTGTGCAGGTCGTGGTAGGGGAAGCCTGTAATCCCAGCACTTTGGGAGGCTGAGGCAGGAGGATCACTTGAGGCTAGGAGTTCAAGACCAGCCAAGACAACGTAGTGTGATTCTCTATTTCTCTCTCTCTCTCTCTCTTTCAATTTTAATTTTGAGTTCAGGGATACATGTGCAGAACCTACAAGTTTGTTACACAGGTATACATATGCCGTGGTGATTTGCTGCACCTATCAACCTGCCATCTAGGTTTTAAGCCCCACGTGCACTAGGTATTTGTCCTAATCCTCCCCTCCCCTTTCCCCCACCCCCCAATTGGCCCCAGGGTGTGTTGTTCCCTTCCCTGTGTCCATATGTTCTCGTTCAACTCCCACTGATGAGTGAGAACATATGGTGTTTGGTTTTCTGTTCCTGTGTTTGCTGAGAGTGATGGCTTCCAGCTTCATCCATGTTCCTGGAAAGGACGTGAATTCATTCTTTTTTATGGCTGCATAGTATTTTCTTTATCCAGTCTATCATTGATGGGTATTTGGGTTTGTTCCAAGTCTTTGATATAAACATACATATGCATGTATCTTTATCTTAAAATGAAGGGAGGGGCTGAGATGGCCAAATAGAAACAGCTCTGGTCTGCAGTTTCCAGTGAGACCAACCAATGCAGAAGTCAGGTGATTTCTGAGATCCTATTTCTATGAAAAAATAAAAGGTAAAATTAAGTGCTGTGTTCACAAAGGAAGAATTTCAGCAGGCTGACTATACTAGCTACTTTGTCCATAGCGGGTTTTTTTATGCCTGTTGCCATATGGTAAGTTTAAAAACTGCCTCTTTTCTCAATTTCAAAATGCCCCAGTTTGGTAAAAACGGTTGTACCATTCTCATCCTCTGGAGCATTTCTTCTTCTTTTAAAAATATGTTTTATGTGGGCCAGGAACAGTGGTTCACGCCTATAATCACAGTACTTTGGGAGGCCGAGGCGGGCGGATCACAAGTTCAAGAGATCAAGACCACCCTGGCCAACACGTTCTACTAAAAAATACAAAAATTAGCTGGTCGTGGTGGCATGCACCTGTAGTCCCAGCTACTCGGGAGCTGAGGCAGTAGAATTACTTGAACCCAGGAGATGGAGATCACAGTGAGCAAGGTTGTGCCACTGCGCTCCAGCCTGTCACCTGGCGACAGAGCAAGACTCTGTCTCAAAATATATATACATATATATATATATAGATATATATGTTTTATATTCATTAGGGATGTAAAAAAATGGGAATGGAGGGGCATTTGAGAAGTTTACTGTGAGTTTTTTTGTAAGAAAGAGATTTTTAGATAAATAGATCTTGCTAATGTCACTCATAAAATTACACACCAGTGAATATTAAACAATTGACCAAAGCAGAACATGTGTATATTCAAATAAATGTGTATAAAATATACAAACAAAATATTGAATAGCTCACATATTGAGTTGAATACTGTACTGAAAAACAGAATGGTTATGTGGGTACTGAAAGTATGGCTTCTACTAAATGTGCACCAATCTCACACCATTGTAATGTGCAAAAATCCTAAGTTTAACCTTCATAGACAGAGATCATTTGTATTATATCACAGTACATATTTAATATATACACATCTGTATATAAATGTATAAACACACATGTACAGCTATACACGTGTACTTTACAAGTGGTAAATGGCCAACACTTATCACTTTTACTGTAGGAATTTTAAACAAACTGCTATGGAAGTGATTATCCAGTTAAAAAAACTGATCATGGGCTTTAAATAATAAAAAAATGCAGATAATGAAATAAAAGTGACCTATTTTCTTCAAAGACAGGCCTATGCAGCCCTTTCTACACAACATATAGAGAAGAAAGCACTTTCTGGATAATTTTAAGTAGAAAAAGTATGTATGTTTGTAAGACCATAAGAAAAATACAACTTTAGTCTTCTCAGTTTTGTAGAGTTTTAAAAAAAGGTGAGGGAAGACATGGCTAGTGCAATTTTAAAAGTGTAAATACAGATTCTATATATAAAGGTTAAATTTGGAGGAGCTGTGAAAATATGCTAGAATTTTTATTTCAGTAATATTTCAAAGACATTACTGGCTCAATGTGAATTGTGTGTGATCTAAAACAACAGCAATATCAGTGTTGAATACAGAACCAGGAATTGAGCAAATAGATTTCTAATCAAAAGATTTGGCCTGATGAGTGGCTCACACCTGTAATTCCAGCACTTTGGGAAGCAGAGGCAGGCGCATTGCTTGAGCCCAGGAATCCAAGACCAGCCTGGGCAACATGGTGAATCCTTGTCTCTACCAAAAAATACAAAAATTAGCTGGGCATGGGGGATATGCACATATAATCCCAGCCACTTGGGAGGATGAGGTGGGAGAATCACTTGAGCCCAGGATGTTGAGGCTGTAGTGAGTTGAGGTGGTGCTACTGCACTCCAGCCTGGGCAACAAAGTAAGACCACGTCTCAAAAAATAAATAAATAAACAAAAAGATTTGTCTGTGCTGTAGTGTGGTGAAAACTATTGTGGTGACAGTTGTAATGTCAATAAGGTATGTGACTATATACACACATCTATATATGAGTAAACACATACACAGTGTGGAGGGGGATCTGCATACAGCAACATAGAAAGGATTTTGTCTAAAACTGATCTGGTGTTCCTTTATGATCCTTTGTTTGATTGACAAAAATGGAAATTTTCTTAGTCTAATTTGGTTCAAAACTGTGTCCAAGCCAATATTGTAAATAATCCTTTTAGATGCTTTTTCAGTCTCATAGATTCTGCTCTCCTCTGATGTCCCCAGGATGGCAGCACATCATTTGAAGGATGGAGGGATCCTGTGACCTTGTGGTATGGAGTAACAGAGTCCTTGAATTTTTTTTTGTTTTGGGGGTCCTTGCCAGTCCTTGCTGAGGTGAGACTGATCTAGCATTCTTCTGGTTATAATGGATCCCATTATTTAGCATTCTGCTAATGTCTGTGCTAACATTGTGGCTGAAGTTTTCCTGACCATTCCTTGTCTTGCTGTAGCCACGGCCAAGTGCCTTTCGCTGCAGAAATGCTCCCTACCCTCTTACTTGAAACCTCAGAGTCTCTGCCCACCTGCCTTTGTTCTCCTGGTCCAGATAGTCAGTTTCCTTTGTCATCGCCTTGCCATATGCTGATGGTGGTGGCCCACCGAAACTTATTCCTCTATACACAAAACTGATTCTCTCTAGACTACTGGTAGATGAGCTGTTATTATACAACCTAGATGTGAGCACAAATTGGGTAGAGAAAATAACTTTGTCTATTTCAAATACAAAATAAAAACATGTATATAAGTTGTTCGGGAGTAAACTATTCCAAAAAAAGAATCACCTCTTTTGAGTTCTAGGATTTTTTCCTCTTTCTCTCTGGACACATTGACAATAGGCTCCTTTTAAGATAACAAATGTTTTTTGTATATTTCATTTCAGTACTTTGCATAACAGGAGTTTCATGTTTAAAGAGCAGTGAACTTAACCTTGTACACATTGTTCTTCTTTTTAATATTTAGTTAAAATATTTATTTAAAACAAATAAAAGATGGAATTAGAAAAATGAGAAAGCAATCAACGATTGCAAAAAATACTGAGATATAATTAAAAGAATACAAATTTTATAAATTAAATATGTAATTATTTGTGTTGACACATTGTAATTTTACATATTTATGGAGTATGGTTTGATGCATTAATTTGTATATGTGTTGTATAATGATCAAATCAGGGTATGTACTAGGCCATTTTTGCATTATTATAAAGAAATACCTGAGGCTGGGTAATATAAAGAAAAGAGGTTTTACAGGCTGTGAATAACATCTGCTGGGCTTCTGGTGGGAGCCTCAGAAAGCTTTCAATGGTGGCAGAAGGTGAAGGGGAAGCTGGAGCATCACATGGTGAGAAAGGGAACAAGAGAGAGAGACAGGAGTCCTAGACTTTTAAACAACCAGATCTTGTGTGAACTATTTCATGTGATTAAGAACTCATTCATTACCAAGGAGATGGTGTCAAGCCATTCATGAAGAATCCACTCTCATAATACAATATCTCCCACCAAGTCCCACTTACAACATTGGGCATCATATTCCAGCGTAAGATTTGGAGAAGACAAATGTTCAAACTATATCAGGGTATTTAGCACATTCATCACCTCATGTCTTTATCCTGCCTTTGTGGTAAGAACACTCAAAAGTCTCTCTTCTAGCTGTTCTGTAATACACAATACCTTACTGTTAACCACACTTACCCTACTAGGCAATAGAGCACCAGAACTTATTTCTAATTGTAACTTAGTAGCTACAGTTGGACAATTAACTTATCCTTGGTTAATTGGCCTTGGTCTGTTCATCTGTAAAATGGGCATACTGTCTGCCTCACAACATGGCTGTGAGCACTAAATGCACAAAGATTTGACAATAATTAGCAATCAATGAACCTTATTTCATATTCTTATTTATTAAAAACTTATAAACATACATTTTGATATATGTCTTGCAGATACTGTTATAATGAAATTAAGCTTTAAAATAAGAACAAGACTCCTACCACTATAATGTATCAACAATTCAGTGTATTTCTTTCCACACATTGTTCATATACACACACTGTTAGAGATGAGTAGAGATATTTTATGTTTTCCATTGTCATTAGACAGATGATGATGATTTTAATACTGTTATGTAATCTTTATAATAGTAATTAAATATGTTTCTATATTAAAGGGCCATTATTATTACTATTATTATTTTTTTTTACTATTTTCAAATCACATTTAATCATAATCTCTCAGAACCAGATACATAAAAATGTATCAGTTATGTTTGATTTTTTTTCTCGTTTTTTTTTTCCCCATTTATTTATTTTATTGCATTTTAGGTTTTAGGGTACATGTGAAGAACATGAAAAATTGTTGCATAGGAACACACGTGGCAGTGTGATTTGCTGCCTTCCTCCCCATCACCTACATCTGGCATTTCTCCCCTTGCTATCTCTCCCCAGCTTCCCACCCCCCACCATCCCTCCCCTATTTCCCCCCAACTGACCCCAGTGTGTAGTGCTCCCCTCCCTGTGTCCATGTGTTCTCATTGTTCAACACCCGCCTATGAGTGAGAACATGCGGAGTCTGATCTTCTGCTCTTCTGTCAGTTTGCTAAGAATGATGGTTTCCAGGTTCATCCATGTCCCTACAAAGGACCCAAACTCATCGTTTTTTATGGCTGCATAATATTCCGTGGTGTATATGTGCCACATTTTCCCTATCCAGTCTATTGTCGATGGGCATTTGGGTTGGTTCCAGGTCTTTGCTATTGTAAACAGTGCTGCAATGAACATTCGTGTGCACGTGTCCTTATAGTAGAACGATTTGTAATCCTTTGGATATATACCCAGTAATGGGATTGCTGGGTCAAAAGGAATTTCTATTTCTAGGTCCTTGAGGAATTGCCACACTGTCTTCCACAATGGTTGAACTAATTTACACTCCCACCAACAGTGCAAAAGTGTTCCTATTTCTCCACATCCTCTCCAGCATCTGTTGTCTCCAGATTTTTTAATGATCGCCATTCTAACTGGCGTGAGATGGTATCTCAATGTTGTTTTGATTTGCATTTCTCTGATGATCGGTGATGATGAGCATTTTTTCATATGTTTGTTGGTCTCATGTATGTCTTCTTTTGTAAAGTATCTGTTCATATCCTTTGCCCACTTTTGAATGGGCTTGTTAGTTTTTTTCTTGTAAATCTGTTTTAGTTCTTTGTAAATTTTGGATATCAGCCCTTTGTCAGATGGGTAAACTGCAAAAATTTTTTCCCAATCTGTTGGTTGCCGAGTCACTCTAATGATTGTTTCTTTTGCTGTGCAGAAGCTGTGGAGTTTGATTAGGTCTCATTTGTCTATTTTGGCTTTTGTTGTCAATGCTTTTGGTGTTTTGGTTACATTCAAAGAAATATCAATAAAGGGCCATTATTGATATTTCTTTGAATGTAAACTTCCAGATTATTTCTAAATTTTACCATGTCAAATGATTTTTGTAATAATCAAAAAGTTCATTTTGAGTATAAAACACACCCCCACATACACACAATACAATTTTCTTTTCTAAATATTTATAATACATACAAGTAAAGAGACTTGTGGCGCAGGGTGTTTCTGTATAGGAATCGATGGGTCCCTGACATGCTTGTTCACTGCATATATGTCACCTAAAACCTCTGGGTGCTTTTAATTTTCTAGTGCTTACTTGTGATGCTCACCAAAGTTGCAACAATAGCAACAACCATTTCCAGTTTCACCACTGACAGCCGTCTTATTAAGCAAGTGCTCAAACCGCTACAAAACTTTCCCAAACCAGGCAACTGGACAAGGGCTGGAGGCTGAGGGAATAAGAAAGTGGCGATGAGGCTATTTTGAATAGCAGCCCTTGGTTCTACAGAACTACAAACTTGAACCACGGAAAGAAATGGATAAAGTTGTCAAATGGAGAAGGAGAACCATATGCCACCTCACAAGCTCAGCACCAGCTCCCAATACCTCTCCCTGGCTGCATGCACACTGGGATTCACCCACAAGGCCTCAGACATCTGTGCATCAGTGAGAGAAACTGGGCATGTCCAAATGGCCAAGCAGGCAGCTGTCCTTCCCTGCAGCTAACACATTTAGCAGTCCTAGTTAAGCAAGTGTCCTTTCAGTTAAATATAATTAATCTCCTTCTAAGTGTCGGGAGTGGCGTGGCTGTGTGTGTTTTTAGGCAAGAACATAAAAAGAACAATCATTCCATGTAACCCAGGAAAAAATAGACATAAGTGCTCAGACGGCAGGTGGGCATAGGAAGAGGAGAGAGGCCCTTTTTGAATATAGATGGTCTCTACATCCATATACTTGAAAAAGATACAAGGACATCTCTTGCACACAATGTTTCACTTAAAAAGTACCTGGAAATCTTCCAAGAGTAATTTTCACTAGCAATAGAAAATAACAATCTTTTTTCTTTTAAACCTCACTGTAATACATTTAAAATATATTACTCTTAAAATGTTTATTCATTTGTATGTTATTGAGGTTAATTTTTTTCCCTCTTCACTCTAAACAGTCTGTGTCATTGAATTATTACAGTTAGAAGTAATTTGGAAATAATCTGTTCAGAGCTCCAAACCCATTTTGCAGGTAAGGCATCTGAGATCCAGAAAGTTAAGCAATTGGTTAGGTCATTTAAATAGATTAGAGAATCCAAGGATCTTGAAGTTCAGTTGTGTACATGTTCCAATAAGAATTGAGCCAAATCTACTGCAAAAGACGGCCTCAATGGAAAAAACTTTTCTGCGCGATTCCTTGCAATGTCCTTAGCTTTTCATGAACACTGTGAAATGATTAGGTTTCCACTTTTCACCCTGATGCGGTGTTGGGTGACTTTCTTCCCCAAGGGGCTATCAGTACATTGACTAACACAATCAGCCCAGGTTCCAGGGAAGTCTGCTCTTGCCCAGAGCTGCAGCCTCATACAGAGGAGGAGCAAGGCCAATGCCAGGCTCCAGACACTGCATCTCATCTCTCCACACACTTTCTTCTCCGTGACCTCAAAGCATCTTCATCATTGATCAGTTGTTTATTTGCAGTCTGCCTCTTCCAGCTGAATGTGAACTCCGTAAGAGAAGAAGCCTCATCTCCCTTAGTCCTCGCAGGATGCTTCACCCACAGAGAACATAGAAGGTGCCTGATAAATATTTGCTTAATAAATGAGAGAACAGTCTTATGAAAACTCTTAATGTCTCTGGTCATCAACTTTTCTCATCTGCAAAATGAGCAACCTGTGTTGATGGAAATGAGATGGCAGGTGTAACCACACAGTGGTGCTCAGCAAATGGTTTATTGATAGAGTTTAGTGGTAAGCTTTATTGTATTTGTAAAATATAGCTAATAATAATAGATAATATATATAAATAATAAAATAAAAATAATAATAAACTTCTCAGCCCATTTATGACTTATGCCCCTGCTGTCTTCTTCCTTTTTCTTCTGTTTTTACGCTATCTCTTCTCCCTGCAATCTGATGCTTGGTGCATTTCCACTGGGAAGAGTTCTCAGGGCAAAGTTCAGGTAAGGCCAGGGATTCCTGGGTTGCTAGGAAGTGCAGGTCTGTATGTCTCTTCTTCAGATATTCTCGTACACTTGGTCCAGCTCTGCTCTGCTTTGGATTCAGTAGTGGGCGTCTGGCATCTGCTATGTGTAATGCCCCTCTGTCTGGCTGGAGATTTGGTTGTAGGTGGTCTTTGCCCTGATCTGAAAAGCACTATCGTTTGTTACAGCTTCCCTCTCATTAAAGCAAGATACTTTGCGTAAGATGGTCTCCGGTCACCTCTGATGGCAGCTTCTTCACGCAGAAGACCTCAGCTCCTCTCCTTCCTCAACTGACTAAAGGTGTCCAAACGTGACAACTTGTCAGAGATTTTCTTGGATGGCATAGAATTTTCCTGCTATTTTTAGTACTTATTTGTAAGAGCCCCCTCAAGATATTTAAAATAACAGTAGGGCAGAATACAAAGTTCAGGATTAGCTTTCATCCCTTCACTCTTTGATTTAACAACAAAAATGAGCACCTACTCTCAGTCATTCTTCTAGACATTCGAGATACATCAGGGAGAAAAAAAATCACAATAAAACAGACAATCATCTTTATCCCCTTTGGTCTTATATTCTAATGGGAGAAAAACACAATAAGTGAGCAAAATATATAGTGTGTTTGAAGATGTTAAGTGATTTAACATCATGAAGCAGGGTGCGGGCAACTGGTCATGCTGGGTGTGGGATCTGAAGTATTGAACCCACCAGTCAGGGCAACCTGGCTGAAAATGCATTATTTGTGTAAAACTGAAAGAAGAGCTGTGGAGCTACATGGATAGTCAATGAAGGAGTGATTCAGGTGGAGGGAATCATCCACACAAAGTGGTCAGGTAGGCAAGGGGGCCCACCCAGCTGCTTAAATGGTGAGAGGCCTGAGGGGCGGTAAATGAGCACAAGGAAGAAAGGGAGCAGTGGGTGGAGGTGAGACCAGAGAGCAGAGCGTACAGCACGTTGGATGTATTGAAGGGACTGTGAGTGGTTTTTGTTTGTTTGTTTGTTTTTGTTTTTTTACCTGCACAGAGAGGGGGATCATTGCAGGGTCTGGTGCAGAGGAATGGAATGACCTAACAGATTTCGAAAGAATGATTGTGGCTTCCTTTATACTTAGAAAGTTAGGCCGGGTGCGGTGGCTCACACTTGTAGTCCCAGCACTTTGGGAGGCTGAGGCGGGTGGATCACGAGGCCAGGAGTTCAAGACCAGCCTGACCAAGATGGTGAAACCCTGTCTCTACTAAAAATACAAAAATTATCCAAGCGTGGTGGTGGCGGGTGCCTGTAATCCCAGCTATTTGGGAGGCTGAGGCAAAGAATTGCTTGAACCAGGGAGCCGGAGGAAGTTGCAGTGAGCTGAGACAGAGTGAGACTCCATCTCAAAAGAACAAAACAAAAATTAAAAAAAGGAAGTTAAAGAAAAATATAAAAAACAAGATATTGCCAGGTGCAGTGGCTCATACCTATAATCCCAGCACTTTGGGAGGCCGAGGAGGGCAGATCATTCGAAATCTGGAGTTCAAGACAAACCTGATGAACATGGTGAAACTCTGTCTCTATTGAAAATACAAAAAAAGGGCCAGACGCGGTGGCTCATGCCTGTAATCCCAGCACTTTGGGAGGCCAAGGCAGGCGGATCATGAGGTCCAGAGATCAAGACCATCCTGGCCAACATTGTGAAACCCCGTCTCTACTAAAAATACAAAAATTAGCTGGGCGTGGTGGCGTGCACCTGTAATCCCAGCTACTTGGGTGGCTGAGGCAGGAGAATCGCTTGAACCCGGGAGGCAGAGGTTGTAGTGAGCCAAGATGTCACCACTGCACTCCAGCCTGGCTTCTGGCAACAGAGCGAGACTCTGTCTCAAAACAAAAAAAGAAAAGAAAACAGCAACCTGTTTATATTATATCAGAGGCACAAAGAAAGACAGTAGGCAAGTTAGAAGCTCTTGCTTTATACTACAGAGCAAGTAAAGGCTGGCATATCAAAATATTTTCCAACATATCCTTGACTCAGGAATTTGGTATAGATCCTGGCCAATGGAACTGGCCGTTTTTATAAGAAGAATCAATTTCCTGGTAGATAAAGTAGATAAAGTCTCAGGCAGTTCATTACGTATAAGCCTTAGTTTTTGAATAGATATATGAATGATGTCAGAAAATTATAAAATATGCTGGATATGTTGAAAGGGTGCAATAAATACTCGTGTAATTGAATTGGATGTTAGCCAAAATAGTGTCTTATATGCGTCAATAGGAACACAAACCACCACATTGCTTAAAGCATGTGAAAAGTTGCCCTAGCAACTCTCATCTATTTAGTGATTACATTGATCCGACATCCTGTTGACTCCCGACAGAGTTAATTTCTCACTTCTCCAGACTGTAATGTCAGCACAGTTGCACATCTTTCTGTTTATTTACCAAAAATGTCATCACAGTCCAAGACCCAATATTTAAAGTGCATAAAACCTATGACTGAATTAAACTTCTTCTATATTGATAATTATAAAAAAAGATTAATATGCTGGAAATGATTTTGCAATGTGTTTTGAGTAAGGCCATTTTATTTTATATTATTGTAAGATAAAAGCATATAACTGATGAGGTTGGATATTTAGGTTTTAGGGTGGGAAATATTACTAGATGAATCTAAGGAGATGATATCAGAGATTATATGACCAGGTTGAGAAAGAAGATTTGAGTGTCAACAACTCTTAGAAATTCCAGAAATGTGTAGCCTGCTCTCCTACTCCAGTTCATCTGGATGTGAATTCAGAATGGCTCACAGTCAGCTGGATGTTCTTAAAAAAAAATCATAACTTTTCTGGGCATCTGTTTCAATTACCAAAGAAACACAAACCACAAGATTGTTGAAAGAACTGAGTAAGATACTTTGCTTAAACCAGAGGAAGCCTTTGCTGGAAAACGCAGAAACCCAGGGCTGCTCAAGTGTTGGAATCTGACTGTAGTGACTGGTACACAGCCACTGCCCCAACACTCCCAGGGCTCACTCTGCTGCTGGCCAACCTCGCCTCTCCCTTGGGACCCTTCCTACCTAATCGGTGTGCAGACTCAATACCCAATTATGTTCAACCTTTTTTTTTTATCACCCCTTTACAATAACAAAATGTGCCTAGTGACTATCCCGTAAATGATTGCTGACTGGTTAATAATCCATATGCAAGAACTTTTAATAGTTAAAAAGGACATTAATTATTAATGTTACATTCACAAACATATAGTCATTTTGAGGTTGCTTTCCCTTAGAAATTGATTATGTTTGATATCATTTTTATTCCAATACACACAGGATACACTAATGAAAAGGTACAAGGGCACAAGTCACACCTGCCAAAACCCAATTTCAGCCATATGCCAGATTTGGAGAGTGCCATAGAGTTGCCAATACAACCCTTTAAGAAGCCAGATGCCACTGCTGGGGAAATACTTTTCACTCCTGCTCATTTAATTCTTACATTACTAATTAGCCTTAGCCCACACAGAACTAAAATTAATCATGAGAAATGGCAGCTTGACTCTTCCCGTTACATTTCAGTTTCAGGCTGTTTGCTTTCACCTGTGTCAGTGCGTCCTCTGCTTCCCGCACTGACTCCTGTCTGCCTCCTTCCACTCAGTGTTCACTGATGGAGCTCACTGAATGGCACTGGGGCGGCAGTAGTCATTTCAAATGTAGCAGGTCCAAAAGCCAACTCCTGACCCTACCCTCATTACAACTTAGTCCCTGTCACCATAGATAATAGCTTTATCCCTCCTGGGTTTCAGAGACAATAAATCCTTTGAAGCAGTTTTGCTTTCTCTTTCTCCTAGTCTGTCACCAACACATCTGAATGTTATATTCTACAATGTATCCTAGAACTGAAAAGTTATTTTGCCATTATCTCCTGTTCGGATTACTTCAAGAGGCTCTTAAGGTTATTTCTAGAGACCACCCTCATGTTGTGGAATCACAAATTCAGGCTCCTGTAAGGGACGTGTAACAAATTCCAAACATGACACATAGGTGCTGATTGACAGAGAAAGGTTTATTCAATTTGGCTGAAGCAAGAGGGCAGGAGGGTGAGATCTCTCAAATATTTCTTAACAAACAGAAGAAAGTTTCCTTTCCTTTTCCAGGAAAGTTTCCTCCTATTCCTATACGATATATCCTACATACACTATATATTGGGTCATATTTTTCAAAGTTGATTTACCCACATGTGTATTTCCTCAAAAGTGTTACTGAAACCAGATATAGTTCTATCTCAAAAGTAAATGAATTCTTAAAACTAAATATTCTTTTTTTTTTTTTTTTTTTTTTTTTTTTTTTTTTTTTTTTTTTTTTT